>NC_057800.1:103037463-103261010 GCF_018294505.1 Triticum aestivum | reverse complement strand
TAATACCACCTCGTTTATATTACGATTTTGTCCATACAAATTGTAAAAGTGTATTATGACATGAGAAGAAAGTGTATTGTGACGGTAAACCCGACAAAGTCAATCCGTGCTTTATTATTACTAGGAAACATGCCCGTGCGTTGCAACGGGAGAAAAAATTAACTCAATTTTAGTAAAAGAAAATGGTTCAAGACCCCACACAGGTACATGCCCGCCATTTCAACACAGCAGAGAAGCATTAATAGCATAAACCATGAATATGAAATATTACTAAAGCTTAATTTCCCAAATCTAGTTCAATAGTGCCAACAATAGTTACAAAGGCATGCATTCTTTTTCACTATAGAGATAGCTATAGAGTATCTACTTCTAGTGTGGATTTCTAACTTGTAGTTGTATTTTTTACATGATCTTTCTTGGTCTTTGTACCCAAATATCACTATGTTTATGGGAAAAAGAAATCAAAAACTCAAATGTGTAGTTATGTTTTTTTTCATGTAGAGCATACATGTTTTGATTGTTTGAACCAATTTTTAAAAGATGTTTTGATTGTTTGCACCTAATTTTATTTTTAGAAAAGAGAAAATATACTCAAATTGTTGCTCCAAACAACAATTTTGTGAGTGCCTGTGAGTTTTATACAATTTTATGTGGGTGTTCGGCTCGGCTTCCATCCCCATCAGCATATGTTCATGTTCTTGCAAACACCGGTAGCCGGTGGCAATTGCTGACGCGGATGGTGGTATGTGTGCATGGCGTGGTGGTCTTGGCTCCCACTCGCGGTCGACCACGCTTCTTGATAGATTGGTCTTGGAGTATTCATATTCCTATTCTCTTGAAGCTAGTGTTTATCAGGTGTCGTTGGAGGAACAATATGAGAAGCATCGCGTGCTTCCTCGTCAGCCGAGTCCACACATGGTTATTCCTCTTTTTATATTTTGCCAGCAACATACACGGTGTGTTCTTCTAATTGAAATCAATCGATGTGCTTGCGGGAAGGAGTATTTTTTCCGTGATGGAAATAAATTCGTGAGTTTTTCCTAGTGTACACGACTTGACCATCTACTATTTCTTTGTGTATATTCGTCATTTCACCAAACTTGCCCATCTTCTATAGATTCCTTTCAGACTTGAAATGAACCGCGTTCAGCTAGCTCTGAGGCATAGGGATCAGTGTACATTTGTTTTGAATAAAAATCAAACTCTTCCATCGTGACCAAATCCTATAAGGTCCTGGATTAAGCACATTTAAATTTATCGAGGGGAAATATCCTCACTTCAAAACTCGACGAAAATTTTCCTTACTTGTTTTAGTTCTCTGTTTATTTCTAAATTAAGAAGTCATAAAAAATAGCACACACACACAGAGAGAGAGGGAGGAGCAGCGCAACACCCAGTTGCCTAGGCGGCCTAGAAAAATGTGACGTTCGGATAGTTAAGCTACAATAACCATCTGCTAATGATGCCACGTCACTTCAATTACTGTTGCTAATCTCGCGTTAGTTCGAAATCGATTCAAATTCAAATTCCAAAAACAAGTCAAATTTTATTTCTTCAAACTGATAAGGAAAAAATGTCCGGTGGGTTGCAAATATTCACTAAGTAATTACCATGTAGGAAGTAACATTAAATGGAATTCTAAATTTTCCCTAGAAATAAATAAAGTGAACAAGCATCCCTTATTATGCCCATTAAAATATGAACTTAATTTCAAACATTTCCAAATAACCCCAAACTTTTTGGAAAACACCCAAAATATCAGGAGGTGATTATGTGTGGAGTTTCAACTTTAACTAAAATCATTTAGTACCTAAACTGAATACAAAACAGTAGATAAATAAGAAAAACAATAAACAAAAAAGAAGTGAAAAACATAATACCTAATCTACTGTACACTTAGGCCCAACTATTACATTAGTAGCCCAGCCCAACTCCCCTTTTTCTTCTTCCTCTGTTCACAGGGCTGGGCGGCCACCATGCACCCGTCCACGTCGCGGATCGGCCACGTGCTGACCATCCCGTGAATCCCCGTCGTCCTACAAGACCTCCCTCGACGCCGTGGTCAAACCCTAGACCACACTCTTCCCCCTCCCTCGCGCCGCTTTCTTCCCGCATCGCTCAGCCAACGCCGTCATCGCCATGGCCACCATTATTCCCGCGCGCACCGAGCTCCCCGCCGGCTGAGATCACACCTGGAGCATCGCCTGCCTCGTCCGCGTCGACTGGAAGGACTGGATCGAGATGGAGTGGACCACATCACCAGGATCGACCTCATCCCCTTCCTTCGGTCGTCGCCGTTCAACCTCGTCGATCGCCGTCGGCTGCGCTTCTAAACCTTCGCCGAGCCACTCGTGTGCTCCGATGTGAGCGCCTGCACCTTTCTCCTTCTGAACTAGCTCGGATTCGAGCTCGAGCACGCCACCGCCGTAGCCATAGCTCCCTTGTCCGCCATGGCCGGAGCTCGTTCGAGCTGCCGCGCGCTGCTGCTCCCGTGTACGCGCTGCCTGCTGCTCGGTGCTGCTAGCCGCGGTTGTTGCTCAAGCTGCCGCTGCTCGCCCAAGTCCACCCGCGTGTGCCCCCGCCTGCCCCGCAGTTGCAGACGCTCGTCCGTTACTGCAGCCGTCGCCCTGGCCGACCCCTGCCCGCGCCGTAGGGACGTTCGCCGCCTTCGTCGTCTGCCCCACACCACGGCCCGGCTCCCTCTGCTCCGCCCTGCGCACCACCTCGCCCCGCAGCCTACTGTTGTGGCCTTCCCCGCCGCCTGCCGCCGACCACGGTCCGGCCACGCCGGCGCTCCCACGTATCGGCAGCCCCGCCTGGCGCTGCTTGTCGCTGCCCGTTGGCGCCCCCGAGCACCGTTGCTGCTCCCTGTTCTGCCACTGCTTCTAGCCACCACCGCTGCCCCTTTACTAATATACGGATGTGTACTGTAGCTATTGCTAGCTTTAGGAATATTGCACTGGTTAGCCCTTTGGCCAACCCCTAAACGATGGCTAAACAAGTGTTAACAGGACTAAAACAAATATTAGCACGTAGTACACTTGACAAGGTCCAAGTTACTCCATTGGACCAAATTCAAATAAGGCATGGATTAAATCCTGTGAAAATCACAAAATACTATGTTAGTATATTTTAACAATTTCTGGAATTAACAAGTGGCACTTTTCAAGCAAAGTTTTGAATAAGCAAATGAACTCTAACAGTGATGCACTTCATACCATCTTGTAGATCACAGGAAATTAATCAGTATTGATATAAGGCACTGATTCATAGGATGGGCAAAACAATAGTTATAGCTTTTGGAAAACAGCTAAGTGAAGTTTAAAAACTGAACAATTCTCAGACTTAGCCAATTTTCAGGAATTCCAAATAGCTAATTAGATCTTGGGAAATTCATAGAAATTCATCTATAACTCGGATGGACAAACTTTGTATATAAAAGTTGCTCAGGACGACGAGACGAATCCGAATATGCAGCCCGTTCGTCCGCCGCACATCCCTAGGATAGCGAACATGCAATTTTCCCCTCCGGTTCATCTACCCGAAAACGCGAAACACCAGGAATACTTTCCCGGATGTTTCCCCTTCGCCGGTATCACCTCCTACCGCGTTAGGGCACACCTAACACCGCCCATTGTCATGTCATGCATCGTCATGCATTTGTTTGCATTATATTTATTGTTTCTTCCCCCTCTTCTCTCGCTAGACACTGAGACCGACGCCGCTGCTACCCAGTACAACTACGGTGTTGACGACCCCTCTCTCTTGCCAGAGCAACCAGGCAAGCCCCCCCTTTGATCACCAGATATCGCCTTTTCTTCTCTCTACTGCTTGCATTAGATTAGTGTAGCATGTTACTGCTTTTCGTTATCCTATCCTGATGCATAGCCTATCCTTGCTACTACTGTTGTTACCTTTACCTGCAATCCTAAATGCTTAGTATAGGATGCTAGCGTTCCATCAGTGGCCCTACACTCTTGTCCGTCTGCCATGCTATACTACTGGGCCGTGATCACTTCGGGAGGTGATCACGGGCATATGATATATACTTATACTGTTACATTACTTATGATACTGTTCGGAGATGGGGGCTGAAGGGGCAGGTGGCTCCATCCAGGTAGTGATGGGCCTGAGTTCCTGACGGCCCCTGACTGTTAGTTTGAGGCGGAGCGATAGGGCAGGTTGAGACCACCTAGGAGAGAGGTGGGCCTGCCCTGGTCGGCGTTCACAGATACTTAACACGCTTAACGAGATCTTGGTATTTGATCTGAATCTGGCTACTGGCCTATATGCACTAACCATCTATGCGGGGACAGTTATGGGCACTCGACATCGTGGTATCAGCCGAAGCCTTAGTGACGTCAGCGACTGAGCGGCGCGCGCCGGGTTGGACCGCGTAACGCAACTTCCTTTGTAATGGAGGTTGCTAGGTCTGCTCTCCGGTTGCATTCGCAACATGCATGTGTGCAAAGGGCGATGGGCCCAGACCCCTGCGCCATAGGGTTTAGACCGGCGTGCTGACCTCTCTGTTGTGCCTAGGTAGGGCTGCGACATGTTGATCTTTCGAGGCCGGACATGACCCAGGAAAGTGTGTCCGGCCAAATGGGATCGAGCGTGTTGGGATATGTGGTGCACCCCTGCAGGGAAGTTAATCTATTCGAATAGCCGTGATCTTCGGTAACAGAACGACTTGGAGTTGTACCTTGACCTTATGACAACCAGAACCAGATACTTAATAAAACACACCATTCCAAGTGCCAGATACAACCGGTGATCGCTCTCTCCCAAGGCGACGAGGGGAGGATCATCGGTTAGGATTATGCTATGCGATGATACTTGATGAACTTACCATCTAGTCTCTTCTACATGCTGCAAGATGGAGGTTACCATAAGCGTAGTCTTTGATAGGACTAGCTATCCCCCTCTTATTCCGGCATTCTGCAGTTCAGTCCACATATGATACCCTTATTCCATTTGATACCAACGCATACATATGTAGTGTAGCTCCTTGCTTGCGAGTACTTTGGATGAGTACTCACGGTTGCTTTGCTCCCTCTTTTCCCCCTTTCTATACCCGGTTGCTGCGACCAAATGATAGAGCCCAGGAGCCAGACGCCACTGTCGATGACGACTACTACTACTCGGGAGGTGCCTACTACTACGTGCAGCCCGCTGACGACGATCAGGAGTAGTTTAGGAGGATCCCAGGCAGGAGGCTTGCGCCTCTTTCGATATGTATCCCAGTTTGTGCTAGCCTTCTTAAGGCAACTTGTTTAACTTATGTCTGTACTTAGATATTGTTGCTTCCGCTGACTTGTCTATGATCGAGCACTTGTATTCGAGCCCTCGAGGCCCCTGGCTTGTATTATGATGCTTGTATGACTTATTTTATTTGTAGAGTTGTGTTGTGATATCTTCCCGTGAGTCCCTGATCTTGATCGTACATGTTTGCGTGTATGATTAGTGTATGATTGAATCGGGGGCGTCACAAGTTGGTATCAGAGCCGACTGCCTGTAGGAATCCCCTTCCACACTCCTTGGCCAAAGTTGAGTCTAGACATTGCAAAACTTTTTACTAACATGGTTGTGTGTCTTACGGGCCCACGTCGCCATTTGGTGGTATTAGGATCTTTTACTCCTCGATCCTTACTCTGGGACTCTGAACTCTCTTCTACTCGGGTTAAATCATTTTACTAACTCTGACTCTAGGTTCTCGTAACTACTTCCTCCCGGAGAGCCCCTCACTCCAGATGATTGCTTAGTGCCCCAGAAGATTCGAAGATACTCTTCGATGTTCTCTCGAGGCCTTGTGCCCATCACTTTTGCAATTAACTTCCATCGATTAACTTCTATGGATAACCACGTACACGTGCCATTCATACAATCATTCCCCAGTGGTCTTGTTATTACCCAATACCCCAAAATTCTCTCTGTTGTACCGAGAATACTATGTGGCTACTACCTTACAGTTCTTTGCCACATGATACCCCTACGGATAATTCCTCGCACTTATCGAGTATCCGCTCATTCCCAGTTGATTCATGTATTTCACATAAGTCTTTGAAATGCCATTCGATCCCCGAAAATCCTCAACAACCTATGGCTCTTGAAATTCTGGCTTGATTGCATTATGATTAACCTCATAAGTCCGGTAATCTTATTGGCATCCTTAGTCATTATCAGTTTGAGTCTGTTGAATCAATATGTTGCGAATGCTCGCAATCCTTAATCAGATCCTTCATTTCGTCCTTCCGGCTCAGACGTCATTTTAAACATGAGCTGGATCTCGACCAATCAAATTGACGTCGATTGTACCCCTAAGGCTATTCAACTTATCCATCCCTAATCAGAGCATTGCTTCTGATCTCTTGTCTTGGAATTGATAATTCCTTTGCATTTGAACTTTGAGTTACTCAGTTGTTTCTGTAAACTGATCTCATTGCATTCCTTCCTCCTCTGGTTGAGTACCGATGCTCACATCAGATCCCTTGTGGACCACCAGATCCTTTGTTAGATTTTATCCAACAGCGTCCTTCGTATTCTATAAGCTTGTGTGCCTTTCCTCGGATACATAATGCCTTTGGTAAATTGCATCCTCTGCTTTCTCCAGCATGCTCTACTATCGAGATTGTGATATTTATTCCTGAAATTTGTGGTATATGTTCCTAAGATGCCCTGATGGGTTGAACCTATGCCTTCCCTAATCCGTGTGAACCCGAAAGATTTCACGGGTCATACTTATCTGGTATTGCACCAGGTAAAAATTTCAACAACTATTGTCATTTTCGAAATATGAGAGGTGAATGAAAGGTTATGCGTTGAACAAGTGGGAGTCGACCTTGAACCCTGTGTTCATGCCCATGGACCCGATGTATACCTTGTCATGGAAGCCTCTCTTAAAATTAATTATCCCCTTGTTATAAGTTCATTTTGTATCTGTGAACGTGGTTCCGACCATGTTTCTCCTTGATTCCATTTCTCGTGCAAGTTTGAGCACTTGTCTTCTGCAGAGCATTACCCTATTCCAACCTTTACTATGATCTGTCATCGAGTATTACCCCCTGGTATCTCAAGATTATCATGAAACTGCATACTTCTTATGAGTTCTTCATCAAGTGCTACATTCTCACTGATTCCAATTTTTCACGGGCTCTGAGTTATTAAACACTCAAAGACACCGATAACTGACTGAAGTCTGCACCACGATTAAACAAATCGTGGTAACCTTCATGACTTACGAGTTTGAACTCGAACACGTCATTCCTAGCCTGCTTGGCTATATCCTTGTCATGCCGATTTTAACTGTGCTACCTGGTCCTTCTTTCTAGAGCAAAAATTTCGAGGTGAGCTAATCTTACGTCGATCTTCCTCGTCATAACAATTGTCCTTGAATGACAAGCTTAATTTCAAGTTTGTGTCGTACCTATGGTTTCAATAACTTCTCGCTTCATCATTCCGTTGACTTGATGTCATCGCCGATCGGTTACATCTTCTTGAAACCTCTCGACAAATGTGTCGTGATCATCATCAACATTTTGACCCCTTCCAAGATATCAATTGAATTCATGATGAGAAGTACCCTCCTTGCCCTCGATGATTCGTGTTATCATCGACCACTTTATTGCCTTCCGTTCAACACAAACTTGTTCGTGTCTCTAGCAACCCTATTGCTTTCAAGTCAATGGTCGATATTTTATTCTTAGACTATTGGTTGTTGAATCATCTTTCTAACATTGATCATGCTACCTAAGACCATATTTTGGGTGCACTTTTCAACCAATGCTTAATTATGTATGTTTTACTCGAGCATACATCCTTATATCATTGGATCCGACAAATGTTATCTCCTTGTTCACATAAGTGTGGAAATCCATCTTTTAAAAATCTCAATGAATTGTCGCTGAGTTCATCAACCACCTCTTCATTCTCTCCTTGGTTTTAATGATGAACTCTTGTTATGGAACTCGCTTCCATAGTACATTTCCCGAGAATCTTAAAATGTCGTCTCGTTAATTGTGTTGCACCTTTTCTTCTCACGCATCCTGAGTCTGAGGCATCCCGGCACCAATCAGATCTGAATCTCGGTCAGATGTGATGGTTGGAACATATTCCAAGAGTTATTACATTGGTCCTTATATATCGCTAAGGTGAGGTCATGCCTATCACACCTGGTCGGAGGACTTGTTGTTATAGATTCCTTTTCAGCAAGGTTATCCATTCTTCCACGAGGAAATTGTAAGACTTATTCTACAAGTTGTTCTTGATGGATCCTTTGTGCATCCAAATTCTAACCCTTACTTGATGACCATGTCAATGCTATCTCGAAGCATGTATGTGGCACTCTGATCATCGATAAGAACATTTGAAGCACCATGCTAAATTTACTTTATCAATTATTCAAACACCATTGTTTGGGAAATGTCATGAACTTCCTCTCCCCTAACCTAAATGGTTTTCTACATTATATCCTATCATGGATATCATGCTCTACTTGTCTTTGGGAAGGATATACCCTGAAATATGTGTTTAATCACATTTTTTTCCATTGTTCTGATTAAATCTGATAGACACTTTTCCCTTTCCATTGGTTTGTTCAAACCCTTTCTATGATCTATATGATATAAGCAGTAATAATTCACTGCTTGTGCAAACATCTCGGTGTACAACTCTGTCGGTAAGACCCTGTTACTATTGTTGATGACATTCCGATAACCACCGATGGACGAGAACTGTGCCTATTGGTCCGCCTCATTTCAACGAGCAGGAAAATGGTTCTCTTCGTCCCTCGCCCTTGGTACCGACGTTGTTACTGACATAACTGACAGACTACCCTCTGACATGCGTTACTATCATGATCGTGCAAGATGTCACCGCCCTTCCTACTTTAACCCACATGGTGGGCCCATAACCCACAGTTCCACAGGATCGAAACCTGACTCTCCTATACACCCCCTATTTCCAAAGTTATTCCTCACGTTTGGTTTCGTATGTAGTTCACGAGCCACCTTCCGTGTGTTCCTCAATTCTGGTATTAAACACAATACTTATTTCCGTTGCTCTGAACCCCTTTCACACTTTGTTTCAGGCAACGAACGATTGCCTACCCGCTTGAAACTTCTCATGGTATCTCCTTACTTTACTCTCGATATTTTCTTAAGTTTTAGTTCGAGAGTTACTTTCCGCCACCTTCCTCGATGTTAGCTACTAGATAGTCAACCTTGCAGAGGTCCATTCTCCCGGATTATACCCACCCTTTATTCTTTCATAAGTACGATGGAGTTCTCGAAGCAAGGATGCGACTTCATCATGATGACTTGGAGCAGGGAAATAAATACTTTAATGAGGAGGATCTACTACTTCGGGAAGAGCAACCAAGACCAAGAAGAATTGTTAGAATTTCATAACCCATTCTTCCCCCTTACTCCCCTCTTAAATCTCGGGATGAGATTTCTTGTAGTGGAGGAGAATTGTGACGCCTAGATAGTTAAGCTACAATAACCATCTGCTAATGATGTCACGTCACTTTGATTACTGTTGCTAATCTCGCGTTAGTTCGAAACCGATTCAAATTCAAATTCCAAAAAGAAGTCAAATTTTATTTCTTTAAACTGATAAGGAAAAATGTTCGGTGGGTTGCAAATATTCACTAAGTAATTACCATGTAGGAGGTAACATTAAATGGAATTTTAAATTTTCCCTAGAAATAAATAAAGTGAACAAGCATCCCTTATTATGCCCATTAAAATATGAACTTAATTTCAAACATTTCTAAATAACCCCAAACTTTTTGGAAAACACCCAAAATATCAGGAGGTGATTATGTGTGGAGTTTCAACTTTAACTAAAATCATTTAGTACCTAAACTGAATACAAAACAGTAGATAAATAAGAAAAACAATAAACAAAAAAGAAGTGAAAAACATAATACCTAATCTACTATACACTTAGGCCCAATTATTACATTAGTAGCCCAGCCCAACTCCCCTTTTTCTTCTTCCTCTGTTCACAGGGCTGGGTGGCCACCGTGCACCCGTCCACGTCGTGGATCGGCCACGTGCTGACCATCCCGTGAATCTCCGTCGTCCTACAAGACCTCCCTCGACGCCGTGGTCAAACCCTAGCCCACTCTCTCCCCCCTCCCTCGCGCCGCTTTCTTCCCGCATCGCTCAGCCAACGCCGTCATCGCCATGGCCATCATTATTCCCGCGCGCACCGAGATCCCCGCCGGCTGAGATCACACCTGGAGCACCGCCTGCCTCGTCCGCGTCGACTGGAAGGACTGGATCGAGATGGAGTGGACCACATCACCGGGATCGACCTCATCCCCTTCCTTCGGTCGTCGCCGTTCAACCTCGTCGATCGCCGTCGTCTGCGCTTCTAAACCTTCGCCGAGCCACTCGTGTGCTCCGATGTGAGCGCCTGCACCTTTCTCCTTCTGAACTAGCTCGGATTCGAGCTCGAGCACGCCACCGCCGTAGCCATAGCTCCCTTGTCCGCCATGGCCGGAGCTTGTTCGAGCTGCCGCGCGCTGCTGCTCCCGTGTACGCGCTGCCTGCTGCTCGGTGCTGCTAGCCGTGGTTGTTGCTCAAGCTGCCGCTGCTCGCCCGCGTCCACCCGCGTGTGCCCCCGCCTGCCCCGCAGTTGCAGACGCTCGTCCGTTGCTGCAGCCGTCGCCCCGGCCGACCCTTGCCCACGCCGTAGGGACGTTCACCGCCTTCGTCGTCCGCCCCACACCGCGGCCCGGCTCCCTCTGCTCCGCCCTGCGCACCACCTCGCCCCGCAGCCTACTGTTGTGGCCTTCTCCGCTGCCTGACGCCGAGCACGGTCCGGCCACGCCCGCAACGGCCGGCTGCGCCGGTCGTGCCCGCGCACGCCCGCGCTCTCACGTATCGGCAGCCCCGCCCGGCGCTGCTTGTCGCTGCCCGTTGGCGCGCCTGAGCGCCGTTGCTGCTCCCTGTTCTGCCACTGCTTCTAGCTACCACTGCTGCCCCTTTACTAATATACGGATGTGTACTGTAGCTATTGCTAGCTTTAGGAATATTGCACTGGTTAGCCCTTTGGACAACCCCTAAACGGTGGCTAAACAATTGTTAACAGGACTAAAACAAATATTAGCACGTAGTACACTTGACAAGCTCCAAGTTACTCCATTGGACCAAATTCAAATAAGGCATGGATTAAATCCTGTGAAAATCACAAAATCGTATGTTAGTATATTTTAACAGTTTCTGGAATTAACAACAAGTGACACTTTTCAAGCAAAGTTTTAAATAAGCAAATGAACTCTAACAGTGATGCACTTGATACCATCTTGTAGATCACAGGAAATTAATCAGTATTGATATAAGGCACTAATCCATAGAATGGGCAAAACAATAGTTATAGCTTTTGGAAAACAGCTAAGTGAAGTTTAAAAACTGAACAATTCTCAGACTTGGCCAATTTTCAGGAATTCCAAATAGCTGATTAAATCTTGGGAAATTCATAGAAATTCATCTGTAACTCGGATGGCAAACTTTGTATATAAAAGTTGCTCAGGACGACGAGATGAATCCGAATATGCAGCCCTTTCGTCCGTCGCACATCCCTAGGATAGCGAACATGCAACTTTCCCCTCCGGTTCATGTTGGGGAACGTAGCAGAAATTCAAAAAATTTCCTACGTAACACCAAGATCTATCTATGGAGAGACCAGCAACGAGTAGAAAGAGAGGAGAGTTTGCATCTACATACCCTTGTAGATCGCTAAGCGGAAGCGTTCAAGTGAACGGGGTTGATGGAGTCGTACTCGTCGTGATTCAGATCACCGATGATCAAGTGCCGAACGGACGGCACCTCCGCGTTCAACACACGTACAGCCCGGTGACGTCTCCCACGCCTTGATCCAGCAAGGGGAGAGGGAGAGGTTGAGGAAGACTCCATCCAACAGCAGCACAATGGCATGGTGGTGGTGGAGGAGCGTGGCAATCCCGCAGGGCTTCGCCAAGCACTATGGGAGAGGAGATGTGTCACGGGAGGGAGAGGGAGGCAACCAAAGGCCTTAGGTATGATTGCTCCTCCTTTTCCCCACTATATATAGGGCCAAGGGAGAGGGGGGAGGCGCAGCCTTGCCCCCTCCTCCAAGGAAGGGGTGCGGCTAAGGATGGGGAGGAGTCCATCCTCCCCAAGGCACCTCGGAGGTGCCTTCCCCCTTTAGGACTCTTCCCTCTCCAAGTTTCCTTGCGCATGGGCCTCTTGGGGCTGGTGCCCTTGGCCCATGTAGGCCAAGGCGCACCCCCTACAGCCCATGTGGCCCCCCGGGGCAGGTGGCCCCACCCGGTGGGCCCCCGGGACCCTTCCGGTGGTCCCGGTACAATACCGATGACCCCGAAACTTGTCCCGATGGCCGAAACAGGACTTCCTATATATAAATATTTACCTCCGGATCATTCCGGAGCTCCTCGTGACGTCCGGGATCTCATCCGGGACTCCGAACAACATTCGGTTACCACATACAAGCTTCCTTTATAACCCTAGCGTCATCGAACCTTAAGTGTGTAGACCCTACGGGTTCGGGAGACATGCAGACATGACCGAGACGTTCTCCGGTCAATAACCAACAGCGGGATCTGGATACCCATGTTGGCTCCCACATGTTCCACGATGATCTCATCGGATGAACCACGATGTCAAGGACTCAATCGATCCCGTATTCAATTCCCTTTGTCTAGCGGTATGTTACTTGCCCGAGATTCGATCGTCGGTATACCGATACCTTGTTCAATCTCGTTACCGGCAAGTCACTTTACTCGTTCCGTAACACATCATCCCGTGATCAACTCCTTGGTCACATTGCGCATATGATGATGTCCTACCGAGTGGGCCCAGAGATACCTCTCCGTTTACACGGAGTGACAAATCCCAGTCTCGATCCGCATAAAACAATAGATACTTTTGGAGATACCTGTAGTGTACCTTTATAGTCACCCAGTTACGTTGTGACGTTTGATACACCCAAAGCACTCCTATGGTATCTAGGAGTTACACGATCTCATGGTCAAAGGAAGAGATACTTGACATTGGCAAAGCTCTAGCAAACGAACTACACGATCTTTGTGCTAGTCTTAGGATTGGGTCTTGTCCATCACATCATTCTCCTAATGATGTGATCCCGTTATCAACGACATCCAATGTCCATAGCCAGGAAACCATGACTATCTGTTGATCACAACGAGCTAGTCAACTAGAGGCTCACTAGGGACATATTGTGGTCTATGTATTCACACGTGTATTACGATTTCCGGATAATACAGTTATAGCATGAATAAAAGACAATTATCATGAACAAGGAAATATAATAATAATACTTTTATTATTGCCTCTAGGGCATATTTCCAACAGTCTCCCACTTGCACTAGAGTCAATAATCCAGTTCACATCACCATGTGATTAACACTCACAGGTCACATCGCCATGTGACTAATACCCAAGAGTTTACTAGAGTCAGTAGTCTAGTTCACATCACTATGTGATTAACACTCAATGAGTTTTATGTTTGATCATGTTGCTTGTGAGAGAGGTTTTAGTCAACGGGTCTGAACCTTTCAGATCCGTGTGTGCTTTACAAATCTCCATGTCATCTCCTAGATGTAGCTACCATGCTCTATTTGGAGCTATTCCAAATAACTGTTCTACTTGGAGCTATTCTAAATTATTGCTCCATTATATGTATCCGGTCTCTCTACTCAGAGCTATCCGGATAGGTGTCAAGCTTGCATCGTCATAACCCTTTACGACGAACTCTTTTACCACCTCCATAATCGAGAAAATTCCTTAGTCCACTAGTTACTAAGGATATCTTTGACCGCTGTCCTGTGAGCCATTCTTGGATCACTCTTGTACCCCTTGACTGACTCATGGCAAGGCACACTTCAGGTGCGGTACACAGCATAGCATACTGAAGAGCCTACGTCTTAAGCATAGGGGACGACCTTCGTCCTTTCTCTCTATTCTGCCATGGTCGAGCTTTAAGTCTTAACTTCGTACCTTACAACTCAGGTAAGAACTCCTTCTTTGACTGGTCCATCTTGAACACCTTCAAGATCATGTCAAGGTATGTGCTCATTTGAAAGTATTATTAAGCATTTTGATCTATCCTTATAGATCTTGATGCTCAATGTTCAAGTAGCTTAATCCAGGCTTTCCAGAAATTCTACGTCATTTCTGATCAACATATACTCATCAGAAATTCTATAGTGCTCCCACTCACTTCTTTGGAAATACAAGTTTCTCATAAACTTTGTACAAACCCAAAATCTTTGATCATCATCAAAGCATTCATTCCAACTCCGAGATGCTCACTCCAGTCCTTAAAAGGATCGCTGGAGCTAGCATACCTTTTAGCATCCTTAGGATCGACAAAACTTTTCTGATTGTATTGCATACAACCTTTCCTCACGAAAACTGGTAAGGAAACTCGTTTTGATATCCATCTGCCAGATTTCATAAATACAGCTAATGCTAACATGAATCCGACGGACTTTAAGCATCGCTACGGATGAGAAAATCTCATCGTAGTCAACTCCTTGAACTTGTGAAAAAAATTTCGCCACAAGTCGAGCTTTATGGACGGTGACATTACCATCCACGTCCGTCTTCTTCTTAAAGATCCATTTATCTTAATGGCTTGCCGATCATCGGGCAAGTCCACCAAAGTCCATGCTTTGTTCTGATATATGGATACTATCTCGGATTTCATGGCTTCTAACCATTTGTCAGAATTCGGGCCCACCATCGCTTCTCCATAGCTCGTAGGTTCATTGTTGTCTAGCAACATGACCTTCAAGACAGGATCACCTTACCACTCCGAAGTAGTACGTGTCCTTGTCGTCCTACGAGGTTCGGCAGTGACTTGATCCGAAGTTTCATGATCAATATCATAAGCTTCCACTTCAATTGGTGTAGGTGCCACAGGAACAACTCCCTGTGCCCTGTCACACACTAGTTGAAGAGACGGTTCAATAACCTCATCAAGTCTCCACCATCCTCCCACTCAATTCTTTCGAGAGAAACTTTTCCTCGAGAAAGGACCCGATTCAAGAAACAATCCATATTGCTTTCGGATCTGAATTAGGAGGTATACCCAACTGTTTTGGGTGTCCTATGAAGATGCATTTTATCCGCTTTGGGTTCGAGCTTATCAACCTGAAACTTTTTCATATAAGCGTTGCAGCCCCAAACTTTTAAGAAACGACAACTTAGGTTTCTCTAAACCATTATTCATACGGTGTCATCTCAACGGAATTATGTGGTGCCCTCTTTAAAGTGAATGTGGTTGTCTCTAATGCCTAACCCATGAACGATAGTGGTAATTCGATAAGAGACATCATGGTACGCACCATATCCAATAGGGTGCAACTATGATGTTCGGACACACCATCACACTATGGTGTTCCAGGCGGTATTAATTGTGAAACAATTTCCACAATGTCTTAATTGTGTGCCAAAACTCGTAACTCAGATATTCATCTCTATGATCATATCATAGACATTTTATCCTCTTGTCATAATGATCTTCTACTTCACTCTGAAATTATTTGAACCATTCAATAATTCAGACTTGTGTTTCATCAAGTAAATATACTCAACATTTACTCGAATCATCTGTGAAGTAAGAACATAATGATATTCACTGCATACCTCAGCACTCATTCGACTGCACACATCAAAATGTGTTACTTCCAACGAGTTGCTTTCTTGTTCCATCTTACTGAAACCGAGGCTTTTCAGTCATCTTGCCTATGTGGTATGATTTGCATATCTCAAGTGATTCAAAATCAAGTGAGTCTAAACGATCCATCTGCATGGAGTTTCTTCATGCATATACACCAATAGACATGGTTCGCATGTCTCAAACTTTTCAAAATGAGTGAGTCCAAAGATCCATCAACATGGAGCTTCTTCATGCGTTTTATACCATTATGACTTACATGGCAGTGCCACAAGTAAGTGGTACTATCATTACTATCTTATATCTTTTGGCATGAAAATGTGTATCCCTACGATCAAGATTCAATAAACCATTCCTATAGGTGCAAGAGCACTTATTCAGGTTTAATACTAATCTTGATGGTAGAGGGAGCGTGCGATGTTAGATCACATCAAACTTGGAAACACTTCCAACACATATCGTCAGCTCACCTTTAGCCAGTCTCCGTTTTATTCCGTAGCTTTTATTTCGAGTTACTAACACTTAGCAACCGAACCGGTATCTAATACCCTGGTGCTACTAGGAGTACTAGTAAAGTACACATTAACACAATGTATATCCAATATACTTCTATCGACCTTGCTAACCTTCTCATCTACCAAGTATCTAGGGTAATCCTGCTCCAGTGGTTGTTCCCCTTATTACAGAAGCACTTAGTCTCGGGTTTGGGTTCAACCTTGGGTTTCTTCACTAGAGCAGCAGCTGAATTGCCGTTTCACGAAGTATCCCTTCTTGCCCTTGCCCTTCTTGAAACTAGCGGTTTCACAAACCATCAACAATTGATGCTCCTTCTTGACTTCTACTTTCGCGGTGTCAAACAACGCGAATATCTCAAGGATCATCATATATGTCCCTGATATATTATAGTTCATCACGAAGCTCTAGCAGCTTGGTGGTAATGACTTCGGAGAAACATCACTATCTCATATGGAAGATCAACTCCCACTTGATTCAAGCGATTGTTGTACTCAGACAATCTGAGCACAAGCTCAACAATTGAGCTTTTCTCCCTTAGTTTGCAGGCTAAGAAAATCGTCGGAGGTCTTATACCTCTTGACATGGGCACGAGCCTGAAATCCCAATTTCAGCCCTCGAAACATCTCATATGTTCCGCAACGTTTCGAAAACGTCTTTAGTGCCTCAACTCTAAACCATTTAACTGAACTATCACGCAGTTATCAAAACGTGTATGTCCGATGTTCGTAACATCCACAAACGACGTTTGGGGTTTAGCACACTGAGCGGTGCATTAAGGACATAAGCTTTCTACTGTCTGCATAATTGCTACTATCAACTTTCAACTAATTTTTTTTCTCTAGGAACACATCTAAACAGTAGAACTATAGCGCGAGCTACGACATAATTTGCAAAAGGTCTTTTGACTATGTTCAGGATAATTAAGTTCATCTTATGAACTCCCACTCAGATAGACATCCCTCTAGTCATCTAAGTGATTACATGATCCGAGTCAAACTAGGCCGTGTCCGATCATCACGTGAGACGGACTAGTCATCATCGGTGAACATCTTCATGTTGATCGTATCTACTATACGACTCATGCTCGACCTTTCGGTCTCCGTGTTCCGAGGCCATGTCTGTACATGCTAGGCTCGTCAAGTTAACCCTAAGTGTTTTCGCTGTGTAAAACTGTCTTACACCCGTTGTATGTGAACGTAAGAATCTATCACACCCGATCATCACGTGGTGCTTCGAAACGACGAACTGTAGCAACGGTGCACAGTTAGGGGAGAACACTTCTTGAAATTTTAATGAGGGATCATCTTATTTACTACCGTCGTTCTAAGCAAATAAGATGTATAAACATGATAAACATCACATGCAATCAAATAGTGACATGATATGGCCAATATCATTTTGCTCCTTTTGATCTTCATCTTCGGGGATCCATGATCATCATTGTCACCGGCATGACACCATGATCTCCATCATCATGATCTCCATCATCGTGTCTTCATGAAGTTGTCAAGCCAACGACTACTTCTACTTCTATGGCTAACGCGTTTAGCAATAAAGTAAAGTAAGTTACATGGCGTTCTTCAATGACACGCAGGTCATACAAAAAATAAAGACAACTCCTATGGCTCCTGCCGGTTGTCATACTCATCGACATGCAAGTCGTGAATCCTATTACAAGAACATGATCAATCTCATACATCACATATCATTCATCACATTCTTCTTGGCCATATCATATCACATAGCATACCCTGCAAAAACAAGTTAGACGTCCTCTAATTGTTGTTGCATGTTTTACGTGGCTGCTATGGGTTTCTAGCAAGAACGTTTCTTACCTACGCAAGACCACAACGTGATATGCCAATTGCTATTTACCCTTCATAAGGACCCTTTTCATCGAATCCGTTCCGACTAAAGTGGGAGAGACTGGCACCCGCTAGCCACCTTATGCACCAAGTGCATGTCAATCGGTGGAACCTGTCTCACGTAAGAGTACGTGTAAGGTCGGTCCGGGCCGCTTCATCCCACAATACCGTCGAAACAAGATTGGACTAGTAACGGTAAGCATATTGAACAACATCAACGCCCACAACTACTTTGTGTTCTACTCGTGCAAAGAATCTACGCAATAGACCTAGCTCTGATACCACTGTTGGGGAACGTAGCAGAAATTCAAAAAATTTCCTACGTAACACCAAGATCTATCTATGGAGAGACCAGCAACGAGTAGAAAGAGAGGAGAGTTTGCATCTACATACCCTTGTAGATCGCTAAGCGGAAGCGTTCAAGTGAACGGGGTTGATGGAGTCGTACTCGTCGTGATTCAGATCACCGATGATCAAGTGCCGAACGGACGGCACCTCCACGTTCAACACACGTACAGCCCGGTGACGTCTCCCACGCCTTGATCCAGCAAGGGGAGAGGGAGAGGTTGAGGAAGACTCCATCCAACAGCAGCACAATGGCATGGTGGTGGTGGAGGAGCGTGGCAATCCCGCAGGGCTTCGCCAAGCACTATGGGAGAGGAGATGTGTCACGGGAGGGAGAGGGAGGCAACCAAAGGCCTTAGGTATGATTGCTCCTCCTTTTCCCCACTATATATAGGGCCAAGGGAGAGGGGGGAGGCGCAGCCTTGCCCCCTCCTCCAAGGAAGGGGTGCGGCTAAGGATGGGGAGGAGTCCATCCTCCCCAAGGCACCTCGGAGGTGCCTTCCCCCTTTAGGACTCTTCCCTCTCCAAGTTTCCTTGCGCATGGGCCTCTTGGGGCTGGTGCCCTTGGCCCATGTAGGCCAAGGCGCACCCCCTACAGCCCATGTGGCCCCCCGGGGCAGGTGGCCCCACCCGGTGGGCCCCCGGGACCCTTCCGGTGGTCCCGGTACAATACCGATGACCCCGAAACTTGTCCCGATGGCCGAAACAGGACTTCCTATATATAAATCTTTACCTCCGGACCATTCCGGAGCTCCTCATGACGTCCGGGATCTCATCCGGGACTCCGAACAACATTCGGTTACCACATACAAGCTTCCTTTATAACCCTAGCGTCATCGAACCTTAAGTGTGTAGACCCTACGGGTTCGGGAGACATGCAGACATGACCGAGACGTTCTCCGGTCAATAACCAACAGCGGGATCTGGATACCCATGTTGGCTCCCACATGTTCCATGATGATCTCATCGGATGAACCACGATGTCAAGGACTCAATCGATCCCGTATTCAATTCCCTTTGTCTAGCGGTATGTTACTTGCCCGAGATTCGATCGTCGGTATACCGATACCTTGTTCAATCTCGTTACCGGCAAGTCACTTTACTCGTTCCGTAACACATCATCCCGTGATCAACTCCTTGGTCACATTGCGCATATGATGATGTCCTACCGAGTGGGCCCAGAGATACCTCTCCGTTTACACGGAGTGACAAATCCCAGTCTCGATCCGCATAAAACAATAGATACTTTCGGAGATACCTGTAGTGTACCTTTATAGTCACCCAGTTACGTTGTGACGTTTGATACACCCAAAGCACTCCTACGGTATCCAGGAGTTACACGATCTCATGGTCAAAGGAAGAGATACTTGACATTGGCAAAGCTCTAGCAAACGAACTACACGATCTTTGTGCTAGTCTTAGGATTGGGTCTTGTCCATCACATCATTCTCCTAATGATGTGATCCCGTTATCAACGACATCCAATGTCCATAGCCAGGAAACCATGACTATCTGTTGATCACAACGAGCTAGTCAACTAGAGGCTCACTAGGGACATATTGTGGTCTATGTATTCACACGTGTATTACGATTTCCGGATAATACAGTTATAGCATGAATAAAAGACAATTATCATGAACAAGGAAATATAATAATAATACTTTTATTATTGCCTCTAGGGCATATTTCCAACAGTTCATCTACCCGAAAACGCGAAACACCGAGGATACTTTCCCGGATGTTTCCCCCTCGCCGGTATCACCTCCTAGCGCGTTAGGGCGCACCTAACACCGCTCATTGTCATGTCATGCATCGTCATGCATTTGTTTGCATTATATTTATTGTTTCTTCCCCATCTTCTCTCGCTAGACACCGAGACCGACGCCGCTGCTACCCAGTACAACTACGGTGTTGACGACCCCTCTCTCTTGCCAGAGCAACCAGGCAAGCCCCCCCTTTGATCACCAGATATCGCCTATTCTTCTCTCTACTGCTTGCATTAGAGTAGTGTAGCATGTTACTGCTTTTCATTATCCTATCCTGATGCATAGCCTGTCCTTGCTACTACTGTTGTTACCTTTACCTGCAATCCTAAATGCTTAGTATAGGATGCTAGTGTTCCATCAGTGGCCCTACACTCTTGTCCGTCTGCCATGCTATACTACTGGGCCGTGATCACTTCGGGAGGTGATCACGGGCATATGATATATACTTATACTGTTACATTACTTATGATACTGTTCGGAGATGGGGGCTGAAGGGGCAGGTGGCTCCATTAAGGTACTGATGGGCCTGAGTTCCCGACGGCCCCTGATTGTTACTTTGAGGCGGAGCGACAGGGCAGGTTGAGACCACCTAGGAGAGAGGTGGGCCTGGCCCTGGTCGGCGTTCGCGGATACTTAACACGCTTAACGAGATCTTGGTATTTGATCTGAGTCTGGCTACTAGCCTATACGCACTAACCATCTACGCAGGGACAGTTGTGGGCACTCGACGTCGTGGTATCAGCCGAAGCCTTCGTGACGTCAGCGACTGAGCGGCGCGCGCCGGGTTGGACCATGTAACACAACTTCCTTTGTAATGGAGGTTGCTAGGTCTGCTCTCCGGCCGCGCTCGCAACTGCAGGTGTGCAAAGGGCGATGGGCCCAGACCCCTACGCCATAGGGTTTAGACCGGCGTGCTGACCTCTCTGTTGTGCCTAGGTAGGGCTGTGACGTGTTGATCTTCCGAGGCCGGGCATGACCCAGGAAAGTGTGTCCAGCCAAATGGGATCGAGCGTGTTGGGATATGTGGTGCACCCCTGCAGGGAAGTTAATCTATTCGAATAGCCGTGATCTTCGGTAATAGGACGACTTGGAGTTGTACCTTGACCTTATGACAACTAGAACCGGATACTTAATAAAACACACCATTCCAAGTGCCAGATACAACCGGTGATCGCTCTCTCACAGGGCAACGAGGGGAGGATCATCGGTTAGGATTATGCTATGCGATGATACTTGGTGAACTTACCATCTACTCTCTTCTACATGCTGCAAGATGGAGATTGCCAGAAGCGTAGTCTTCGATAGGACTAGCTATCCCCCTCTTATTCCGGCATTCTACAGTTCAGTCCACATATGATACCCTTATTCCGTTTGATACCAGCGCATACATATGTAGTGTAGCTCCTTGCTTGCGAGTACTTTGGATGAGTACTCACAGTTGCTTTGCTCCCTATTTTCCCCCTTTCTATACCCGGTTGCTGCGACCAGACGATGGAGCCCTGGAGCCAGACGCCACTGTCGATGACGACTACTACTACTCGGGAGGTGCCTACTACTACGTGCAGCCCGCTGACGACGACCAGGAGTAGTTTAGGAGGATCCCAGGCAGGAGGCCTGCGCCTCTTTTGATCTGTATCCCAGTTTGTGCTAGCCTTCTTAAGGCAACTTGTTTAACTTATGTCTGTATTTAGATATTGTTGCTTTCGCTGACTCGTCTATGATCGAGCACTTGTATTCGAGCCCTCGAGGCCCCTGGCTTGTATTATGATGCTTGTATGACTTATTTTATTTGTAGAGTTGTGTTGTGATACCTTCTCGTGAGTCCCTTGATCGTACATGTTTGCATGTATGATTAGTGTACGATTGAATCGGGGGCGTCACAAAAAAGGCCCATCACCTGTTTACCCTAACTAAGTAGACCGATCCCAAATTCATCTCCTCTCTCGATCCACCAACGAGCACCCACGCTCCTGCAGGAGAGAGCCAGGGGCTCGATCCCCTGCTCATGCCCAAGCTCCACCCTCCCTCGTCACCGCGTCGCTCCGGCGACCCAACCCGTGCCGGCGACTTGACACCCAGGCAATCCCCGTCAGCGCCCCCTCCTCTTGTTTCCCTCTCCCTCGCTCGTCTCTAACCTCTCTCTCCCTTGTTGCTTCGCAGGTTCAAGCTCGTCGTCCTCGGCCCCGGGCTACATCAGATCCGCATGCTGCCATCCTCGCTTCGCCGGACCTTCACCGCGCCAACCTGGCCCCGCAGCCGCTGACCTCGTCGATGAGCATCCAGTCACCCCGTCGCGCCCCTACCATCTCCCTTGCCGTTTCTTTCTTCTCTGAATATCTGTCTTTTCTTCAGACAAGAGCAGCCTCCTTCAAGCTCATCGCCTCAAGCCCCTGCCTCGTCTCCTCCTACATGGATCCGCTCGCCCTTGCTTCGTTCCCGCCGGATCAGGCGTGATCCGGCCGGGAAGAGCCCCGCCGCTGCAACCTCCCACCTCGCTGTCGGCCTGGTGCAGTTTTGTCCCCTCGCTCGGATCGTCCGCCTCCCCCGCAAGATCCCTCTATTCTTTTCTTCATTAATTCCTTTGATTCTTGAGGCAGCATCTCTCGCTCGATTAATTCCTTCTTTGACCAACTCCTTCGATGCTGCTTGTTGTCGTCAACTCACAAACACATTTAAACTGATGGGACTCTCGACATGTAAACGATGTGGGACTATCTATTAGTCACAATTATTTTTTTAGAAAAACACCGGCTAGAACATCTAACCCAGACGGGCTGAGGCCCAAGTGGAAACACATCAGCCACATGAAACGATGGCAAGGCAAGGCGCGGTGCCAAGGAGCTGCGAAGCGGTCCCGAGATGATCAGGTCGAGCACGATGCGCATGATGGGAATGTGCAATGCTGCGAGGGTGCCGATCAAGGGAGATTGAAGATTTGCAAGACGTCCCGATGGCTGGAGCTGGGTGATCCTACGATCCTGTGATGGCATTTTGGTTCTTTTGTGGATGTCTCATGTCTTTGTCTGTAGTAACTCAGGATGTTTGCTGTGGATATTTGGTGTTGCCTAGGTTTTCACCCCATGGCATTCGTTTCGATGGCGGGCGAATGCAGTGGGTTTCCTGGCAGTGCCCGGACTCGCTCTACCTCTTTCCCTCTCCTCTTGACATGTTTCTGAACCTTTGTATTTCCGTTCATTTGCAATGGAAAGGGGTATAGCCCGGTTCGAAAAAGGTAAAAAGCGCGACGTGGTTCCCCGAATTAGTACCACCTCGCTTATACGTTTTAAATTTAAACTGGAAGTGTAAATTCACAAAAAGAAAGTGTATTGTGACGGTGAACCCGACAAAGTCGATCCGTGCTTTATTATTATTAGGGAGAGACTAGTAAAAATGTCCGTGCGTTGCAACGGGTCAAAAAAATAGCAAAATTTGCTTTGTGTGTGCGATTGCGCAACATTTCTTATGTTCAATTCTCTTTTTCGAAGTATGAAGTGTGGATTTAAAGAAGCCACCTTAACATCCTTCATCTGATTAAAGAGTAGTTGTGCATGGAATAATTTGTCAATCGTTTTTTTTACTTTTCGAGAGAACATGAATATTTATTTATTTTAAAAGTAACATTTTTGAATTTTTTAATCATTTTTAAATGGGATTTTTTACAATTCACATTTGTTACACATTTAAAAATAATTTTGATTTAAATGCAACATTTTTAAAAAAAATTGGTACATTTTTAGGAAATATTGAATATAAAAATGATGAACATATTTAAAAATGTTCACATTTTTTGAAATAAAAGCCAATTTGATACAACCTTTCTCTTAAAAAAACACACGCTCTGTGTCTGAAGTAAAAAAAAAGAATTGTTGGTGTGTGGACCATGTAGTATAGAGTTGAGAAAGTCATAGTCATGTCCTTCGATGTCACCTCCTTCGACTTATCACTATCATCGGGTAAAAAAAAGAATTGTTGGTGTTTGGACCATGTAGTATAGAGTTGAGAAAGTCAGTCATGTCCTTCTATGGCACCTCCTTCGACTTATCACTATCACCGGGTGGAAGAGAAGTGGTGGATGTGTTCTGAGTGGTATATACAAATGGTGAAATCGTTGTATACAATTTAAAAGCTTAATAACTAATCCAAAATTTTATTTAGAATTTGCAGAAGATAATAAATGCAAAAGGATTTGAATAGTTTTCGAGATAGTGTTTTATTTTCATTATTTGGGCTTGGCCCAAACAAAACACTTCATGCACACAGAAGTACAATACACACGCTCTTTCCCTAAAAATCATGCAAGCACGAACTCATCTCCCTTCCCTTTCCCTATGATCAAGTATCCCTACTGCTCGAAGTGCGAAGCACTGCCACCGGCTGCTCATGTCTCCTCGTCGTTCTCGGGATACAAAGCACTTCATGTTGTGTTCTTCCACCATGGCCATCGGGCTATATTTTTTAAAACCGAACGGGCAACTGAACCGTTGCGTCTGTCACCGGTTGGACCGCCGGTTCATCGATTTGTTCGTGACAAAAAAACAAGTTATTAAAAATAACCTTAGATCAAATGAGTACACATAATATTGGATGTAATATAAACATAACCAGCCAGGTCACAGGGGCTGAGACATTTTAACTCACCTTCCCTTTAGTTGCCAATTTGAAGGGAGGGATCGAATTATGTTGTGTTTATGGCCAATTGAGCGGTCCATGAGCGATCAATTTAAAATACATAGTGATAACCTGGCTTCTAATGTAAATAATAATCCAATTCTTTTGCAATTGGATACCCAAATTTAGCATACTGCACATTCATCTCTCTTATCGTCAGTGTTTGATTATGCAAAAATAGGTTCAACATGTAAAATCAAGGCAGCTTCTCTGCACACAATTTCTTGGGAAGAGACAACAAACCTTTGCATCATTCAAATGTCACAGGTGACTTGTTTTAGTTTGGGATCTTGAAAGAATCAAACCAACATACCTTTCCCGGCAACAGTCAGCAGTGGTAAGCATGTGCCGCTGGAGCCCGACCAACTTCCCTTGATCCCATTTATTGTCTCCTATCCACGGCGACAAAGTGAAAAAGGTTTCAGCGGACTTAGTCGGGCATCCACGATCAGGTTTTAGAGGGAGAAGACTCACCGCCTGCTGGCAAGGTCGGGACCGTGGTCGTCCGTCTCCGCTTTGCCGGCCGATAAGATCATTGATATTGGCCAGCCAGCTGAGTACTCATCACCTTGCTCTGCTGAATCACCTTGAGGCTATCGTTGGTGCTCCGTGAGGTCTGCGACCAGGCTCTAAAGTCCTTGATTTGCTGTTCGGTTCACCACAGTGACCAGCGAACAGTGTCAGGAGAAAAATGTCGCTTAAAGATCAAGACGGTAGAATAAATCGAGATTATTTCCAAATAAAACGAACAAGAAACTTCATGCATCTACGTGAACAAAATTATAATCAGCAGGGAACATAATTATATTTGACAGAAGCCTCAAACTTGATTGAAATCACAACCGGTACAATTTTCTAAGTTTGGTCTTCACATTTATTCAAAAGAAGAAGAATAAATGTATACCATCATTTCAAATCCAAGACAATATTATCAAGGTTAAGAAAAATCGAATCACAACACAGTCCACTGCAATGAATTCTCAAAATATCTTGGAATTACTCTGCTTCGCGTTATTTAGTATGCTTGTTCTTCTTCCCATAGAGTGTCCGTTGATTCAGCTAGTTGGTGATTGTTTTTAGTCCATAGTAGAAAATTTGTTGCACATGCTGCATGCATGTAAAAAAACAATGCACGGTGCTGTTTTTTTGTCTGTGAATCGTGTGCACAGCCCACGACAACATAACTGAAGACATACTAAATGCTTTCTAGTTAACTCTTCAAATGACTAATCAATACAGTAAGTCCTCACTGCATCTCTAGGTAGGAACCGAATATCCCGGTCTGTTTTCTCTACCAGTTCAGATCTCACAAAAGTAGGGAGTACGACAAATATAGCAGAAGGGATAACCTAAAGTAGCTATTATGAACCAAGCATCATATATATCAGCTCCCATTAATGGGTAGTTCGTGCAATGTGCACAATTTCTATTCAAGTAATAAAAGTGATCAACACGAGTTGTCTTCGTCTCGTCGAAATGGTCGATTTTGATATAGAAATCGTCCTAATCCGAGTTCGCATGCAAAAGTTAGAGTTATCGAGTGCAGCCCTGTCACGAAGCGAGATGTGGCGCGCGAACAGGTGTTCTGCGTGACCGTTTTGGCCCAGAAGATGGCCTCAAATCAAAAAACGTTCAACATAAAAGTTGTTCGTATCGTCGAAACGGTCAAGACTGCTTTTGGGCTCGTTTCCATCCGAGATCGTTTACCACCACAAAAAGGACCCGCAAGGTGCAGCCAGTTTAAACCGAACAGTTTTGGAAAGTTCGGACAAAACCAATCCGAATTCGATTAGGGTTTTGGACGTGAATCCAAGCCTTTTCCTTGCACGAGAAGTCCAGCCGCCTCGTATATATCTAAGGGGTGACGGCCAATTAAACAACACACAATCGATCAAATCATCTATCACTTTTTATCTTTTATCTTTTCTCCTTAACCCTAGTTCTTCTTCTTCCTCGTTCTTCGTCTGTTCTTCTTGTTGCAGGGCGGCGAACCTCGAGGCCCTAGGGGCGTCAGGTCGACCTAGGGCAGCCCATATCCGTGTGCCCTGGCGGGGTCTCTCCCGGGGGTGCGGGGTTTCGGGTCTACAAAAGCGCCCGCCGGATTGATTGCGTACCGCGCTTCCGGACGGGTCTCCTTCGGAACGAGATGCGGTGCATCACCCTCGGTGTTGGAGGTACACGGTGACGTGTTCGTGTGCGGACAGGTAGTTGTAGATATCGAAGCAGGGGAGGTAGGCCGGCAGGCTACGGTGCCCGGTGGCCCTGGCGACGCGGCGGGGTGGCGAGCTCGACCCTCGTGTCCATGGCGGCAAGGAGGAAGGCCATGGAGGAGGCGCATGGGTGGGGTAGAGCAGAGGGAGGCGACGGGTGTGGGGATGGAAGGGGCACGCGGCTGCGCAGGCTCCAGGCGAGGAGGAGAAGGGTCGCGCCGGGGAAAGGCTCGGTCGTCGCCGGCGGCGCTAGGGGGATCAGGCGCGGGGGCTCCTCCCCTGGCTCGAGGTGGAAGAGAGGAGGAGAAGCGATCGAAAGGAGGTGGCGGCAGAGGGAGAGATTGACCGGAGAGGGTCGGGCCTAGGGTTAGAGCAGGTGGGGGCGTCGGCTGGGCTTTAGGAGAGGTGGGCCTAGGAGGGGCAAATGGGTCGGCTCTGGTGGTTGGGAGGCCCAGGTGGGCCGTCTCTCTTTCTCTCCTCTTCTTCTATCCCCTTCTCTTTTACTCCCTCCGTTCCAAATTACTCGTCGTGGTTTTAGTTCAAAATTGAACCAAAACCACGACGAGTAATTTGGAACGGAGGGAGTATTTACCAAAAATAGTAAATAGCAAAGAAAATAAAATGAGAGAAAGAAAGGGTTGGAGAAAGAATTTGGGCATGGGGGTTATTTTCTTGGACCCACAAAAATGCGCTGGTTCCAAAAAATTACAAGAGATGCAGGATTGAAAGATGTAAATTCAAACCCGGTTTGAACTAGGACTTGGTTTGAGAAGTGTCCAAAAATGTCAAGATTTTTGGTGGAGCTTAGGAAAAGATGAAAGAATTTATGGGTTGAAAGATCGTGGATGTCGCCTAGAGGGGGGGGGGGTGAATAGGCGTTTTAAAATAATTATGGTTTAGGCTTGAACAAATGCGAAATAAACCTAGCGGTTAATTTGCCAAGCACAAAACCTAAAACAACTAGGCTCACCTATGTGCACCAACAACTTATGCTAAGAAAGATAAGAAACTATGTGATAGCAAGATATATGACAAGAAACAATAAGGCTATCACAAAGTAAAGTGCATAAGTAAAGGGCTCGGGTAAGAGATAACCGAGGCATGAGGAGACGATGATGTATCTCGAAGTTCACACTCTTGCAGATGCTAATCTCTGTTTGGAGCGGTGTGGAGGCACAATGCTCCCCAAGAAGCCACTAGGGCCACCGTAATCTCCTCACACTCTCACACAATGCACGATGCCGTGATTCCACTAAGGGACCCTTGAGGGCGGTCATCGAACCCGTACAAATGGCAACCCTTGGGGCGGTCACCGAACCCGTACACTTTGGCAACCCTTGGGGGCAGTCACCGGTACCCGTCAAATTGCTCGGGGCAATCTCTACAACCTAATTGGAGACCCCGACGCTTGCTCGGAGCTTTGCACCACAATGATTGAGTTCCGAACACCACCAACCGTCTAGGGCGCCCAAGCACCCAAGAGGAACAAGCTCAAGGGTACCAAGCACCCAAGAGTAATAAGCTTCTCAACTTGTAACTTCCACGTATCACGTGGAGAACTCAAACCGATGCACTAAATGCAATGGCAAGGGCACACGGAGTGCCCAAGTCCTTCTCTCTCAAATCCCACTGAAGCAACTAATGCTAGGGAGGAAAATGAGAGGAAGAACAAGAAAGAGAACACCAAGAACTCCAAGATCTAGATCCAAGGGGTTCCCCTCACATAGAGGAGAAAGTGATTGGTGGAAATGTGGATCTAGATCTCCTCTCTCTTCTCCCTCAAAAACTAGCAAGAATCCATGTAGGGATTGAGAGTTAGCAAGCTCGAAGAAGGTCAACAATGGGGGAAGAACACGAGCTCAAAGGATAAGGTTTAATGGGGAAGAAGACCCCCTTTTATAGGAGGGGGGAAATCCAACCGTTATGTGCTCAGCCCGCACACGAGCGGTACTACCGCTCAATGAGCGGTACTACCGCTCAGGCGAAAGAAACAGGGAAAAGGAGCAACAAAACATGAACCTTGGGGCGGTAGTACCGTAGGAGACAGCGGTACTACCGCACCCTTCGGCGGTACTGCCGCACAGAACGAAGGGTAAAGGGAAAGAGGGAATCGGGCGGTACTACCACGGAGGAAGGGCGGTACTGCCGCTAAGGAGCGGTACTGCCGCACTACTGCCGCAGCGAGGTACCGCACAATCCGACACAGAAAAAGACCCCTCGAATCGACGCGGTAGGGACCTGGTAAGCCAACGGTAGTACTGCTGCGGAGTCACCGCCGGTACTACCGCTGCGGAGCGGTACTGCCGCTTGTGACTCCTCAGCGGTACTACCGCTGGGTACCACGGTACTATCGCTGGGACCCTGACAAAAACCACACTCAAGAAAATCAGAACTGCCATAACTTCTGCATATGAGCTCCGAATTGAGCAAACTCAAGCTTGTTGGAAACAAGACGATGAGTAGCATCAAAACAGCGACTGGTTATAGTAAGAAGAGGCAGGGGAGGTATGCCTAACAAAAAGAGGAGTGAAACCTCCAACCGAGAAGAACCGGCAAAACCTCCAACATCGAAAACATCATAGAAGATGCAAGCGAACTCCGTTTTCGATGAACTCAAGCTTGTCAACAAGATGACCGTAAGCTCTAAGACTCACAAAGAGAACCAAACAAGAACCAAGAAAATATGATGCAAGGATGCAATGGTTTGAGCTCTCTACGAACGATACGATCAAGCTACTCATCGAGAGCCCCCCTTGATAGTACGGCAATCGATCCTATAACCCGGTCTCCCAACTACCATCATGAGACCGGTAAAATAGAAAACCTATCAAGGGCAAACCTTTGCCTTGCACATGGTCCACTTGAGCTAGATGATGACGATCTTGACTTCTTCAAGTTGGACCACCTTTCTTGATTGTGTTGGCTCGATGAAGACTAGTTGATTGCTCCCCCATACTCCACTACTGGTGAGCCTTTCTTCCGCACATCTTCACAAGTCCATTGTCACCACAAAGGACGGCAAGCTTCAAGCATTTGATCTCTTCGTGATGCTCCACTTGAACTTGCACACCGCAACCTTTCTTGATTGTGTTGACTCGATGAAGACTAGTTGATTGCTCCCCCATACTCTACTATGGGTGAGCTACTCTTCCGCACATCTTCACAGGTCCATTGTCACCACAAAGGACAGCAAGCTTCAAGCATTTGATCTCTTCGTGGTGCTCCACTTGAACTTGCACACCGCAACCTAACCCCACAAAGAACCCTCACAAAGACCATGGGTTAGTACACAAAGCGTAATTGACAATGCTTACCATACCATGGGATCACTTGATCCCTCTCGGTACATCTTCTATGCTTTGTGGGTTGATCAACTTGATTCACTCTTTAACTTAGTCTTGATCGACCTCTCACAAGACCAATCTTTAGGTAATTCCTTGAATAGCACCTTGGTCGACACAAACTCTCCTTGAAACCAACACATGTACTCCAAGAAAAGCCTATGGACAAAACCTTCAAATATAACTCAAGGCAACCATTAGTCCATAGAGATTGTCATCAATGACCAAAACCAAACATGGGGGCACCGCATGTTCCTTCATGGGTGAAGTTTGAGGAGCAAACTTGAAGCAAGAAAAGACATGGGGAATATTTGCAAGTGTGTTATGGTTAATTCCAAAAGAATGGAATATTTATTATAGCTCCCTAATATTGGGAGGATATATTGTAAAGAGAATCACCATGTGAATTCCCTCAGTTTAAATGGACTGAAGATCCATGCAATTTATTTAGTTGAGTTTTACAAAATTAAATGACATGATGGCATGATGACATGATGCAATGCAAAAATAAATAGAGCAAGCACAAATGAAACACATGGAGGTCACGAAAATATGGAAGTCTTCTGGAGCGTCGGTCTTGGGGCATCACATTAGGCGAAGCCCTGTGCGGATCACTTCACCATCACCATCACCACGCCGTCGTGCTAATGGAACTCCCTACTACCTCGACACCTTGCTGGATCAAGAAGGCGAGGGACGTCACCGAGCTGAACGTCTGTAGAACTCGAAGGTGTCGTACGTTCGGTACTCGGCTGGTGGAGCGCGAAGAAAGTTTGACTACATCAACCACGTTGTGAAACGCTTACGCTTATGGTCTACTAGGGTACGTTGACACACTCTCCCCCTCGTTGCTGTGCATCTCCATGGATAGATCATTGCGTGTGCATAGAAAAAAATTGTTTTCCATCGTTGATTCCCAACACCTTATCCTCTCCCGCCGGGTCTTCTTCAAGCATCGCCAATGCATAGCCCCAGGGTGATGCCCCACATGCCATGTAGGATCGGATGTAGGTTCGAATGGTGTAGCGGGATCCTCGGAAGGAGGTAGGTGCTTCGGGAGAAAAGGTGTGGTCTGATGTAAAAAGCTAAAAAGTTGGAGTGGAAAGTAGAGATGCATGTGTACCCGGAGTCTCGATTTTATTTTCCTTGATGAGGACTACTAGTGGTAGCTTGCATTGGAGAGAAAAAACAATTTAGATGCCTCAACCTACTTTTTCTCGTGGGGCATCTCTATCCATATGCTACCATTCTACATGTCCTTCTTCACTTGTTTTTCTTCTTTTCTCCGCAGCGCTGACATCGCTGCCTCCTTCCTCTGTTTCTCCAACCTCATTTCCTGCCGCACACCACACCATATCCGTCACGATACGCCACTAGCAGCCGCCACCTCCCAACTTGCGATGCACAAGGAGCTGCAACCCATCAGCGCCAAAGCTGCGACCAGCCAGAGGAAAAGTTGGGACCGCTCACCGGAGGAGTTGCAACCAGCAGATAAAAAAGTTGCAATCGCGGCACCCGTGATCTGCAACGATGACAATGGTTGTGAGGTGGATGGTTGGTAAGGTCTTGGGACATGGATGCCAGGTGGCGGCCCTGGATGGCGGTCCGCATGTGTTGGCTCTTCGATGAGAATCATGGCGGCGGTGGTGGCTATACATTTTGGTCGTTTGGGCGGCGAGGGGTGTAGCGTGGGTAGCTCAGGCTCGCTATCTGCTGTTGGCAGTGGCAATGCCCAAATCTGGACTGGAGGTGTGTACTCGCCGCGATGACCCTGGTTACCTTGTGGTGGCATTGGTGAGTTGCCGAGCGAAAGCTCCGTGCTTTGGCACCAACGATGGGGATGCCCGTGGGTGAAACTATTCTCTTGAGAACGTCGTAGTGGTTCTCCTCTTCGTGTCGGGGTTTCGGGTGAAGACCCTTGTCCGTCTCGGACTTGACAACACCGTTACCCCTCTTGAGGGCGTTGTCGTGGAGCTTAGGTGTTTTTAAGGTGTGTTGTGCTGCATTCATGCCTTCCTGTTTAGCTTGCGGCAATGTAGTCATGTGTGGTTGTGTTGTTTGGTTATGCCGAGATCTCCTTTGTAAGTGGGCTCCCTCGCCACCTTTTACTGGTCGCCCGTGTATTTCTGAATTATACTTTATTTATAAAGCGAGAAATGTTTTCTCGATACAATAAACTAAGGCCTTCTTTAATTTGGAGGAATTTCATAGAAATTTTATAGGATAGGACTCTTGTAGGGATCTTTTTTCCTTTAGAGTCTTTGGTTCATAGGAATGAATTCAAAATTCTACATAGGGTTGGTTCCTATCTTCCACATTTCAAAAGAAAATAAATAGCCTAGACTCAGTGGAAAATTTTCTACAATGTGAATCAAATGACATCCCTTTTTCAAATCCTACTCATAAAATTTTAGATACATGTCATCTTATCTTCTACAAGTTTTCTATTCTTCTTTTTTTTTGCGGAAATACAAGTTCTCTATTTATATGATAATTATATCCTATCAACCAAAGGAGGCCTAAGCATGTTTCAGGCGTCATTTAAAATTTAGCTCAGCCTTGCGAAATGCAAAAATGTAGAACTGGGAAAAATAGTATACAGAAACACACCCCATGAATGTGCAGGCGCATGCAGAATCGGCAACAAGCCATTTTTTTGCGGGTGACAACACGCCATTATTGGAGAGAGGCGGAGCCCGCCGGGCTTGAAATGCTTTTGCGACTGGTGCATGCACGTCTCTCGTCGTCCGTACAAATGTGTGCTTTCGGCTGGACACGAAGGGCGTGTTTAGTTGCAGTAGTGAACAGTAGCTGCATTGCATACACATTTCAATCCAGGTTGATTGAGCAAAAACAGCTTCAAATGCGTCATCTAGAAATTATTTGGTTGCCTGCATCTAGGGTCCCTGCATTAGGTAATATGTAAGTGCATTTTGTTTGGTTGCCTGCATTGGCCCAAACGGCACAAGAATACGGTGTTTGGTTGTACGCATGAGGTATGACTAAGAGCTAGCACTTGCACTTAGCACACAGGGTTAAGAGCTAGCAGAGGAAGAGGGAGAAGAAATGCAATGTGCGCCGGACAATGGCGGCTGCGGTGGATAGTGGTCGTGGCGCCATGTCCGACATGACGAGCATGGAGTCATGGACGAGCGATCCTATCGGCGGCACGGTGAGGGACACCGTCGGCAAACTAGTTGTGGTGCTTGCGCAAAGGCAGTCGACAAAGGAGAAGAATGCGGTGCTCGCACCATGGTATCGTCAGTGCAGTGGACGAGAGAGGAGTCCAAGATGATCTACGTCGGAAACGACTCTAGTGTAGTAGGGCAAGAGAGAGGAGGCCAAAATGATCGACCCCGTCGGCGACGCGACGAATTGCAGTGTGCACAGAGGCATATGACACAAGAAAGCAGTGTGCACGCCATTGCAGCGTCAGTGCAGTAGGAGGACGACAGAGAGTAGGCCGAGATGAGCGACACTGCAAACGACTCTAGGATAGTAGGACGTGGGCAAGGAGATCAAGGGGAAGGGTGTCGGCGTTAAGAGGGATGAATAGGAAGTTTCTGAGCAGAGGACAGATGAGCTCGACATGGCTGCGGCATTGCAGTAGGCTATTGTTCAAAGAGAGATAAAGCTACAATCGTTGAAACCAAAAATTTACAACACGAATGTTGTGCGGAACTGCGAGATTAGCCTGCTGGTTAAAGGAAATTTCAAATGATCGATCGTGCGCGATGAATATGACAAAATTCGTTCAGAATAGCTTTAAATGAGAAGACGAAATTAAGAACTTACGGCCGACAAAACTACTAACCGATCGCCTGAATGGAACCGTAGCATCGAGGTGCATCTTTTTCATGTAAAGTTTATCTCAAATCGAAACATCGTTGTATAGATCGAAAGGGATTAGAAAGAATAGAATTAGAGAGAAGGTTAAGTGAGATAGAAGAAGATAAGTATGCACAAGCTGCATACCAACTCGTATTTCTCCTATCTTCCCTCGTGCAAGTGGTCCATTATGTGCCCTCCTCTTAGCTTGGCTCCTAAAAACTATCAATGTAAGTGTCAAATATGTTTTAAATTTTATGCAGGTCCAATGATAAATGCAACTAACCAAACAAGCTTAATTTTTCTCACCCGAATCAGGTTGGGCCTAATGCACGCAACCAAATACTCCCTCCGTCCAGAAATACTTGTCATCAAAATAAATAAAAAAGGATGTATCTAGATATATTTTAGTTCTACATACATCCCTTTTTATCCGTTTTGAAGACAAGTATTTTCGAACGGAGGGAGTACGTCCGAAGCATGGCTGAGACGGACTGGTCACGGGTGCTTGCAGTTCCAGGTTCAGGCCAGGCAGAGAGCGACGTGCGTGTGCGTGTGCGCCTGCCTTCTGCGTGCGTCAGAATGCCGCCGCCTTGGAGGTTGGAGCTGGGGACGAATGAACGGAGGAATGGATAAGCAGCAACCGACCCTATCCCGCCGGCCGCCGCTGACATTGTGGATAAGCTGCAAAACCGACGAAGCGCCGAGTCATGCGCAGCAGCGTGGCCATTCGAGTATCTTCAGTGTATAGACCCTCTTATCAAATGGTTTGCCTTTAAGGTAGGCCTCATATGATTTTCCTTTTATCAAATGAAAAACCATAATGTATAAAGACTTACCCACAAAAAAATGTATAGAGACTCTATCCAGTCTTTAAGGTAGACCCTAGCAGAAATTTGAAAAGTGTTGGACAATCAAACATCTCTTTTTCCAATGCAAGTTTGCATATTTTACGTGGTCAATCATCCAAATAGCGTCAAATTTATATCCGTCCACAAGTGTTGCCAATATATTTGGTCATTGATTGGACGGTATTCCAAATAGGTTTAAAGCGCTTATAAGGGTGGGAGCGTACGCCTTAATTTGGTCGCTCTGGCTATGTAGAAACTATTTGGTTTTTAATGAAAAAAATGCTTCTCCTCTGCAGGTTATTTTCCGTTGTACGCACTCACTTCATACGTGGTCTATGCTACAACGATCAGAGCACCAATCGTTGTTCAAGGCGGTGTGTACGCGGTTGGAGCAGGTGGCTACGGAGATTTTTTCCCAACATGGCTGGCAGCATAACTTCCGGATCGATCCACCACCACCTTCGACATAGGCATAGTGTCGGTCTATAGGACTTTACTGTTGCCGATATGTCGGTTTATATTTCTTGTTTTTTGTCAGACTTTTGGATTTGGCTGTGTGCATCTTAGTTATGCAGAGGCCGGATGTTACTCATAATGTTTTGTATCTCCTTGATGCTACATTTTGAGATAATAAAATTGCCCTTTATCGAAAAAAAAGAAATTTAAAAAGTATTGATTAGCACCATATTTGTCCAATCAATAATATTTTTTTGTACTTTCTTGTGCTTTCTAAGACTGACAAGTGAGATCGGATGGATTATTAAATTGTTAGAGACAGCCTCTAAGGTTAGAGGTGATGCTAGCCAATTTTTTGTTAGAGGCAGCTCATGTAATGTATAGAGGCAGCCTCTAAGGTTAGAGGTGATGCTAACCAATTTTTTGTTAGAGGCAGCTCATGCAATATATAGAGACTGCCTATAAAAGGAGAGAGAGAATTTAGAGCAATTACAACGGGCCGATCCAAATAGACGACCTTTTTATTCGCTTTTTGTTCGTTTGGGTCGGCCCGACGAACACAAATGCCCGGTGCTGGGTTTGGATCGGCGCAAGCGCCCAACGCTGGCCCGACCCATTTTGTCGGTGTGCCAAAAAAAATTAACATGCATTTAATTAAACATAAAAGCCGGCCACGAAGGCGGCGAAAGTCCACATTACATTGATTAACATAAAAAAAACTAAAAACTAGACGATGTGCAGCCCTAGGCATCCTCGTCGGCGTCTGCGTCGGGGCCGGTGAGGTCAATCAACGTCGGCGCAGGGCCGGCCCAGGGGAACGCCATGTTCCAGAGGGCGGTGATGTCGGGCTGCGCCGCCGCTGCCTGGGCTTGACGCGCCTCCTCTTCGGCCTCGCGCTCGAGCATCTGCAGGCGCTCGCCCTCCCGGCGCTCCTCGGCCAGCCGAACGCGACGCCAATGGTCGAGGTAGGCCGCCTCCTGCTTCTTGGTCGCCCCGAGTCAGATCGGCAGAGCGCTGACCCACTCGCGCACTACTACGGTCCACTAGTAGCGCTCGAGAGGGGCCGGCTCCTCCGGCTCGGCTTTGGGCAGGGACGGCGGGGTCACCGGCGGCACGACGCAGTCGCCCACCGCGGAGAGGGCCATGGCAGCTTGGAAAGCTGCCTCATCCGCCTCCCTCCACCGTTCCTCGTCCTCGCTCTCCTTAATGGCCGCCTGGTAGGCGGCCTCGGCCTCCTGGTCCTCGTCACGGACGACGAGCGGGGACGGTGGCAGGCTGCGGTCGACGTCGCAGACGCCGCGTCGCCTCGCCTCCTCGTGCTCAAAGGCAAACCATTGAGCCCAGTAGGGCGAGTCGACAGCGTTGTGCGGTAAGGCTCACTGCTCCGGCGTCAGCAATGCCCGCCGGCGCCGCACCTCCTCCGCATGGGCCCTCGCTGTCCGCAGCGCCGCCGGCACTGGGATCCTCTCTGGATCCAAATGACAGTCATGCGGCAGCGTCACGTCGGGGTATGGCAGAGGCACGCGGTGCTGCCAGTGCCACTCGGCCTGGTGCACCGGCACGTTGATGCGCTGCCTCTGCCGGGGAGCGCGCGGCGGCGCAGGGAGAGAGGGGGTATGGCGGGCGGGGGCCTTGCCCTTGTCGCTGCTGCCGGTGCCGGAGAAGAAGCCCATGCTGGCGATGGCTAGGGCTGTCGCTGGCGTGGGGGCAGGGGTGGCCAGATTGGGACGGGGGCAAGTGGCAGTGGGTGAGGACGGCCCCGCCGCACGCCCGGCTTAAAAAGGACGACCACCGTCACTGGCGCGTGGGCCCAAGGTGGGCGGTCGTCATAAATAATGTTGACCGTCGAAGTTGGACGGCCGCCAGGTGGGGACACGATGGACAACGAGAAGATGCGCGAGGCATCTGTTCCGCGTCCGCGCCGACGCATTTAGGGCACAAATTTGGGCCACAAATGCATCGGCACGGACACGACTTGGGTATGGGTCGATGCGTTGAGCCGCCTCTTTTGTTTGCGCCGACCCAAACGGACGGTGGCGGATGAAATGAATCGCCCCATTAAAATTGCTCTTAAAGGCTGTAAAAAGCATACACTGTGGATGCCCTTCTTCGCCGTCTCCGACTCTTTTGTTTGCTCGGGTAATTAACCGGAGGTCTTTTAGTACAGCAGTAGAGAAAAACTTGGCCGAAAGTTGCTCGGAAAATAAGGCCCTCGTGGATCATCCTATCATATGGGGATTCAACAAAGTAACTCGCCCACAGCTGGCCATGGAAAGGAACCAACCTGTCTTATGCCGTGAAAATTCACCTTTGCCGACTCGTGCGTATGCTTGGCGAAGTGAACTTAACGTGATAGCACTACGTACTCTAGTTAAAGTTTTTTCTCTCTTTCCGTGAAGCTGCTTGCTTTCTAAGCTATTGATATACTCCCTCCGTCTCATAATGTATGAGATTATGATTGTACAATATATTGCTCTTGTGCGTAGGCACGCATATATGATGTACAAAGTAGGCCATGGACATCAACTATACAAGGAACTAGAAGGCGGGCCCAATACACAATATGCACATAACACATATACTCAACACCCCCCTCCCCCGCGCAGTCGAAGCGGCACCGCGGCTGACACAAACACTGGACCGGAACTCCTCAAATGACGCCGTAGGCAAGCCCTTGGTCATGATATCTGCAAATTGTTGGGAAGTAGGGACGTGTAAAACACGAATATGGCCAAGGGCCATCTGTTCCCGAACAAAATGAATATCCAACTCAATATGCTTAGTCCGTCGATGATGCACCGGGTTAGCGGAGAGGTAGACCGCTGAGACGTTGTCGTAGTAGACCACCGTGGCACGGTCAACGGGGCAAGAGAGCTCCTGAAGCAGCTGGCGAAGCCACGAACACTCGGCGACAGTGTTGGCCACCGCACGATACTCAGCCTCAGCACTGGAACGAGAGACCGTAGGCTGCCGCTTGGACGACTACGCGATAAGGGAGGGTCCAAGGTAGACACAATAGCCCGAGGTGGAGCAATGAGTGTCAGGGCAGCCCGCCTAGTCTGCATCGGAGTAGGCAGTGAGGGCGGTGTCGGTGGAGGCGTGAAGAGTGACCCAAGATCCATAGTGCCATAGACATAGCGGAGAATCCGCTTGACGGCAGCCCAGTGAACGTCTCGGGGGGCATGCATATGAAGACACACCTGCTGCGCGACATAATGCATATCCGATCGAGTCAGAGTGAGGTATTGGAGAGCACCAACGATAGACCGATAGAAAGTAGCATCCAAAGCAGGAGAACCATCCGTGGCAGAAAGCTTGGCCTTCATATCAATAGGCGTGGCGGCGGGCATGCAGTTAAGCATGCCGGCGCGCTCCAGGAGCTCATGAGCGTACTTCCGCTGATGAAGGAAGAAGCCATCTGGATGGTGCACCACCTCGACACCGAGGAAGTAGTGCAAAGGACCCAAGTCCTTGATGGCGAACTCAGCGCGAAGACGAGCCGTGAGCTGACTGAGGAGACCAGCCGTACATGCCGTTAGGATGATGTCGTCGACATAGAGTAGCAAGTAGGCTGTGTAAGCGCCTTGATGATAGACGAAGAGCGAGGCGTCCGAGTGGGTAGAGCGGGACCCAAGCTAGTGGAGAAACGCCGCAATGCGCTGGTACCAAGCGCACGAGCCTTCTTAAGTCCGTATAAGGACCGCGAGAGCAGGCACACGTGGTCGGGAAGCGTCTGGTCAACAAACCCGGTGGGCTGCTGGCAGAAGACCTGCTCCTTGAGGTGACCATGGAGGAAGGCGTTGGAGACGTCCATCTGGTGCACCGGCCAAGCACGGGAGACCGCAAGGTGAAGAACCGTGCGTATTGTGCCAGGCTTGACGACCGGAGCGAAGGTGTTGGTGAAGTCGATGCCAGCACGCTGTCGGAAGCCGCGAATGACCCATCGCACTTTATAGCGATCAAGGGTACCATCAGTACAGAGCTTGTGTTTGAAGACCCACTTCCCAGTAATCACGTTGGCGTGCCGGGGACGGGGAACAAGCTGCCACGTCCAGTTGCGCAACAGGGCGTCAAACTCCTCTTACATTGCAGCCATCTAGAGCGGGTCACAAAGAGCGGCTCGAACGGAGGACGACAACGATGACGACTCAGAGATGGACGCCGCATGGACGTAGTCATCCGCGGCGTAGCGCGAGCTCGGGCGAAAAATGCCCGTATGGGCGCGGGTGACCGGACCGGTCACAGGCGCTGGAGGTGCGGGGGGCGCCTGGGGCACCGAGGGGGACGGGGGGCGGGGGCCGAGGGGGCCGCGGGCGGCAACGTCAGGGGCGCCTTGGGCTCCAGTGCCGTGGTTGTAGGAGGCGTGGCATGCGGGGGGCGCGCCTCAAAGCCAGGGGCGGGCCAAGAGAGGCGTGCGAGCGCCCTGGAGCGGCGTCGAGGAGCCCATGTCACCGGTGGCGGGAGGAACAGCTGGAGGTACCTGCTGAAACGGAAACACGTGCTCATCAAAGTAAACATGCCGGGAAGTGAACACACGGTGGGAGACGAGGTCGTAGCACCGATATTCCTTGAAGTTGGAAGGGTAGCCAATGAAGATGCAAGCGACAGAATGATGTGTGAGTTTGTGAGGAGCGGAGTCGGCAGTGCTAGGATAGCAAAGGCACCCGAAAATACGCAAGCCATCATAAGATGGGGGCATGCCGAAGAGAAGATGGTGAGGTGCATAGTTCACCGTGGCCGGCAAGGGCGAAGGTTAAGGAGAAGTGAAGCAGTAGCGAGTGCATCCGGCCAGAAACAAGGTGGCACATTAGCATGAAACAGGAGCATGCGAACGCAGCCATTCAGAGTGCGAAGTGCGCGTTCGTCTCGACCGTTCTGCTGTGAAGTATACGGGCATGTGAGACGAAAAACTGTGTCGTGGTGCGACAGAAAAGTGCGGAAAGCAAGGTTGTCGAATTCTTTTCCATTGTCAGTCTGAAGAGCAAGGATGAGACGCCCAAACTGCATGCTGACATAGGAGTAAAACGACGTCAAAGTGGAGAGTGCATCCGACTTTTTTCGTAAAGAAAACTTCCACACATAGTGAGAATAATCATCAAGGATAACCAGATAATATAAATAGCTCGAATTACTAGGAACCGGAGAGGTCCACACATCGCTATGAATCAACTGAAAAGGAAAAGAAGCTATGGTGGTGGATTTATTAAATGGAAGGCGAACATGTTTGCCGACGCAACATGCATGACAGGTGTGATCCTCTATCTTATTACAACTGAAACTGAAACTCTTAAGAATATGACGAAGTGTGACGGGGTTGGGATGACCCAAACGAGCGTGCCAGAGGTCGACGCCGGCGGAAAGAGCATCCAGTGCGGTGGTGGAGGTGGATGGCGGATGCACCGGATAGAGCTCGTCAAGGCTGTCACATCGGTGAAGTACCATCCTGGTTCGAGCGTCCTTAACACAAAAATCAAGCTCGTCAAATTCAACAGTAACATGATTGTCATGAATTAAACAACGAACGGAAACAAGGTTTTTAATAAGATGAGGTGACACAAGTATGTTAGACAAAGTAATAGGCATGGAATTTGAAGAAAAAGAAGTGTGCCCGACATGTGTGATTGGTAGTGTGGAACCATCGCTGACAATGATGCAGCGGTCGGTGGTGGCAGGAGTGAAGGAGACAAGATTATCAGGATGAGCAAACATGTGAGCCGTAGCCCGGTGTCCATGTACCAATCACCGCCTCCAGTGTAGTTGTTCGGCGTAGGCGCGATGTGCAGCGCGGCGAGGAGCGCCGGATCCCAAGGCGTCGGTGACAGGGTCGGCGAGGGCAGCGGTGGGGCCGCAGGGAGATCATAGGCGCCGCTCAGCTGCGGCAGTGGGTATCCTCCGTACGGCCACGGAGCCGCATAGTACACCTGATGCGCCGGCGGATGATGACCCACAAGTATAGGGGATCTATCATAGTCCTTTCGATAAGTAAGAGGGTTGAACCCAATGAGAAGCAGAAAAAAATGATAAACAGTTTTTAGTAAGGTATTCTCTGCAAGCACTGAAATTATCGGTAACAGATAGTTTTGTGATAGGTAATTTGTAACGGGTAACAAGTAATAAAAGTAAATAAGGTGCAGCAAGATGGCCCAATCCTTTTTGTAGTAAAGGACAAGCCTGGATAGACTTTTATATAGAGGAAAACGCTCCCGAGGACACATGAGAATTATCGTCAAGATAGCTTTTATCACGCTCATATGATTCGTGTTCGGTACTTTGATAATTTGATATGTGGGTGAACCGGTGCTTGGGTACTGCCCTTATTTGGACAAGCATCCCACTTATGATTAACCCTTCTTGCAAGAATCCGCAACTACAAAAGAATTATTAAGGTAAATCTAACTATAGCATGAAACATATAGATCCAAATCAGCCCCTTACAAAACAACGCATAAACTAGGATTTAAGCTTCTGTCACTCTAGCAACCCATCATCTACTTATTACTTCCCATGCCTTCCCCTAGGCCCAAACAATGGTGAAGTATCATGTAGTTGACGTTCACATGACACCACTAGAGGAAAGACAACATGCATCTCATCAAAATATCGAACGAATACCAAATTCACATGACTACTTATAGCAAGACTTCTCTCATGTCCTCAGGAACAAATGTAACTACTCACAAAGCATATTCATGTTCATAATCAGAGGGGTATTAATATGCATAAAGATCTGAACACATGATTTTCCACCAACTAAACCAACTAGCATCAACTATAAGGAGTAATCAACACTACTAGCAACCCACAGGTACCAATCTGAGGTTTTGAGACAAAGCTTGGATACAAGAGATGAACTAGGGTTTGAGATGAGATGGTGCTGGTGAAGATGTTGATGGAGATTGACCCCATCCCGATGATAGGACCGATGGTGATGACGATGGTAATGATTTCCCCCTCCCGGAGGGATGTTTGCCCGGTAGAACAGCTCCGCCGGAGCCCTAGATTGGTTCCGCTAAGGTTCAGTCTCGTGGCGGCATAGTTTCATCCCGAGAGCTTGCTGATGATTTTTTCCAGGGCGAAAGACTTCATAGAGCCAAAGATGGGCACCGGAGGCCTGCCAAGGGGCCCACGAGACAGGGGGCGCGCCCGCCACCCTCGTGGATGGTGGGTGTCCCCCCTCTGGTGCTTCCTTCGCCCAGTATTTTTTATATATTCTAAAAATGACTTCCGTGGAGTTTCAGGACTTTTGGAGTTGTGCAGAATATGTCTCTAATATTTGCTTCTTTTCCAGCCCAGCATTCCAGCTACGGGCATTCTCCCTCTTCGTGTAAACCTTGTAAAATAAGAGAAAATAGGCATTAGTATTGTGACATAATGTGTAATAACAGCCCATAATGCAATAAATATCGATATAAAAGCATGATGCAAAATGGACGTATCAACTCCCCCAAGCTTAGACCTCGCTTGTCCTTAAGCGGAAGCCAATATCGAAAAATATGTCCACATGTTTAGAGATAGAGGTGTCGATAAAATAAAATACGGACATGAGGGCATCATGATCATTCTTAGAACAGCAACATATATATATATATATATATATATATATATATATATATATGGGCAGCGCTAAAGTGCGCGGGAGCGCAAAACCTGCAATTCTACGCTCCGGTCGCTAATGCCAGCGTCGTGCGCGCACTAATCGCTCACTCTGCACCGCTCGGTGGTCCCAACAACTAGTGGTGGTAACAATGCTGCATATGTATGGTAATGGAATAAAATTCCGTTACTGGCTGCCCTCGGCCACACCTCCGTCCCGCTAAATTTGGCCACCACTATAGCTAATGATCGTAAAAAGGCTGGCTTTATATGGTAATGATATTAAAAGCTTTTCTGGATTCCAGGCTACTCCTCTCACTAGGTGCCGTAAAGTTTGTGACTGAATATAGTAACTTTATTAATTGTATTACAAGGTGTGTCTCATCGCTCCATCCTTCCATCCGAAAATTATTTTTGCACATGGTAATTCTACAACAAATGCAACCTCTAGTAAATGGTTGGCTGCCGTAAAATTTTATTTGGTAAATTTAGTACTAAAATTGTCATTAATCGTAAATCACGGAAGTATATACTTCCATGTACATATGCTTAAAGAGAACTAGTATAAGAATCTAGTTCTAGTAAATTGACTATAGAAGATGTGGTAATAGAATTACCATCTGTTTTGCGCCAGAAAAAGATTTCATAATTTTTAATCCCCATTAAATCCATGACAGATTGTTTTTTCTGGCTATGTTAATTTTTTTTATTTTCTTGAACATTCCTAGTTCTAAAGTAATTACTACTTGTACAACAACCATTATTAGAAATAAAATTCAAAAGCTTCAAAGTAATATTTTTACTCCCTGCAAAAAAGTTGCTTTTTCACCAACTATGATTTACAATTTCGAATTTACGACTGAAGAATTGAATTTTACCTTAAATTTAGCAATGAAACTTCCACAAGCATTGTTGTCATGACATATTACTTGACCACACAATATCTTACTGCTGTATGTGTATGTATTACGATTGTGTCGGGGCATATACGGCACGAACATGCATTTTTCCCATCATTGCAATGTTTTCGGTGAAATTTACGTTATAGAAATAATGTTCAGGCTAGCTAATTAGAGAGCAATGCATGATCAGTAAGCTTTTGCATCCGTTACCATGTTTTGCAATGGTTTTACTAGTACATGGAAGCAACCGTGGACTGATTTGCCACCACATGCCTCATTTTACTAGAAAGTGCTAGATATTTACCATTGCTTTTTGCCCAGTCAATACTAGTAACTGGCTGTAGTTGATTACCACATCTAGCAAAGCTTTTACGGCCACGCGGAAGAGCGCGCTGGTTTACCTTTGCACGGTGTGGTGGTTTGCATGGCTCTATGGTGCACGCACTGTTTGACGTTCGGCCGGAGCGCAGAATGCTAATTATACGCTCAGGCTTAGTTTAGCATACCTATATATATATATATATATATATATATATATATATATATATATATATAGTGATACTATTCATCATCTAGGGTGCAGAATAAGTTATTCTTCATCTGAGGTAATCTTACGATCATTTCTGAATTAAATTACATTTGGAATTCAAATAGTTACATTTCGATTGATTCACTACGTAAAATTTGGCATAAGAAGATTAAAATATAGATCATAATACAAGAAAATCTGCAGTTCATGTGTATTTTACACTATGTTTTTACGTTTATAATTTTAAATAACATAAATTTTTTTACGGCGATTATATATTTTCTTACGGTCTGTTTTTACGTCGGAAATAAGACAAAAACTTACGGAACGTAAAACTACGGTGCATTGATGATAAAATAGAGGGGGGTGAAGAATAACTATTCTTCACCTAGGGTGACGAATAGCGCGATATATATATATATATATAGTCATATTATTTCTTATGCTAAAGTAACAATTCATTCACAATTTCAAATATGAATCAGAAACTTCATTGAAAACTAACAAACTATAATCTCACTCATTGGAGCAATTGCAATTTATCATAAGATTTTTTCCTCCCGCGGTAACTTTTCTTTGGTCCTCCCATCCCGACAGGTTATTCCCTTTTTTGCAGCTTATTTGGTTCGGCGTCGTCTCCATCGTTGACCCCGTCGCTCGACCGGTCATAGAGGGAGGCTGCCATGGGAGAGCGCTCCCGAGGAGGATGCGGATCGGTGGACAAATGGACAGCTCTTCCCGACGAGGTGAGTCATCACTCCATCGTGGAGGCACCTCCGCGGGAGCACACTGTGGCACCGGAGGTAGCTGGTGATGGGAGCGCCTACCATGGGCGAGCAGTGGCCATGTCTGCTATTTGCCTCTGTTTTCCCCTCTGTTTTATCTATTTTTTTGGATTTGTTTAATACAAGTGTTCGCTGAAATTTCCCAGCCGTAAGACTGCCCCAAAAACTTACATTCCTGCCAAAATCCATACTACGGTTCAAGATTCGCGGCCGCAGGTCGTGCGACTGGTATTTACTGCCCCACAACGTGCGAGTGGCACTCTTTCAGTTTTCAAGGGGGGGTGGGAGGGGATTCGCACCCGGCGGTTTCGCTCATGGACTCGTCTCCAACCTTCTGCCGGCGAGAATCCGAGGACAATGAGCCTTCTCCGATGAGCTTTGTTGTGCCTGATAATGCGCCTCCTCTAACGTATTTCTCGACGCCATACCATGGCGTTAGAACTTCGTCTGGCAGCGGCTCAAATTTTCCGATTGGCGGCGAGAACTCCACTGTGCGCCATCCGGCGATGCACACATCCACGTTGACGCCGCCGTGTACTGTTGAACCAAGCGAGATGATGACTCCAGATCCCAGCACAAGATACATACATGTACGTTCCCACTCAATTTAGTACCCAGTGTCTGACTTTGCTGATGTACATACCTTGCTGTGCATACCTTGCTGTAAATTTCAGTATCCAGTGTTTGGGGCAGGTCTGTTATTCATCTCTCTTTTGACGAATGAACATTAGTCAGTGGAAGATGCCTTGTATTTTGATTGAACTTTAGTACATGTTGTAACTAGATAGCATTATCAGGATTCAGTTTTATTCATTCTTAGGATGTGGCGTCATTATATTGTTGGCTAGCACACTGCTGAATGGCTTCTTTCGACCATACTGTTCAAGGAAGGATCCATGGATTAACTAAGTACATAGCTAAAGACCATCTAGTGTATGCCTGAGCTTCGGGATGGAATAGGAAATCTATCTTTCTGACCTAGATTAACCACTGGTTGAAGCATTTGAAGTTGTATATTCCTACTTCAACAGTTGTTGTTCCAAAGAAGACAAATAATTGAAGGCGCTCCTTCTAGGAACACCCCAGATAGGCCGATAGGTTCAGCTCCGACAGTCGTTAAACGGACCACTCGCGCCTAAGACTGATACTGTAGCAATAGCAGTGTACTGTACATACTGCAAACAGAATACTAACATTATTGGTTATAGTACAATAAGTATATGCACTAAGCTTTCAATCTTCTTTTTCTTGCCAACTTATTGTGATAAGATAGAAATAAATTACCTTCAGAACATTTGTTTTGCCCAAAGTATGGACAAGCCTGAAGCTGCAGCCTGCTCAATGGTTAAAAGCTGATATCTTGACCGTCTCTCCAGCTTCTGCAGGCAGTGGAGGGATAGACTTTAGATTTTTGGTGTCCTGCAGGGTCAGGAAGGCACACTATATTAGATTTTCTGCAGGCATGCTAGAAGGCAGGTTCTGTTGAAATGCATAACTGCTTTTATCATCAGTCTGCCACAGCAAACAAACAACACCCAAATAAAATTTACTATTCACTCAAGATTCAGACTTTCTTTCCCAGACACTTGACATATTTTTTTACCCGGTTTACATAAACATAAAACATCACATTTGCTTAAAAACAAGATAGAAATGCCTAGTGTTATGTCCAAATCTGTAGATGTCTTCTTTTATTTTTTCGGTATTCTGTAGAAGGCCGATATGCCTAGTGTTATGCTTCTTCATGAGATATATAGTCATCGGAATGGTCATTCGGATGAATGACAAAGAGTATCTAATGTATGCTATGAATATGATATCAGGGTAACCAAGTCCACGAAGATTTTGTCCCAAAGGAAATTATGGCTTTCGTCACCGATGAGGAAGGGTATGAATTTTATCAACAATATGCAAGATCAGAAGGTTTTGGTATTACCAAGCTCAAGCGGAAGCCGATGTCGCGTCTGTATGCATGCTCCTGGGGAGGTCCCAGTACATTTTACAAGCCTGGGGAGGAACGCAAACGTGCGAAAATGTCCAAGAAGGTTAACTGTGGGGCAGCTGTTAAAATCAAGAAAAGGGGGAAAGAATGGATATATGAGAAAGTGATGTTGGAGCACAATCATACTCTGAATCCTAATCCATCTGAATTGAAGCACATGTATTCACATAAGAACAAAGATCCTCTTATCATGGAGGTTTTTGATGATCTGCAGACCTACGACGTCTCTGAAGGAAATATGCCCTAGAGGCAATAATAAAGTTATTATTTATTTCCTCATATCATGATAAATGTTTATTATTCATGCTAGAATTGTATTAACCGGAAACATGATACATGTGTGAATACATAGACAAACATATAGTCACTAGTATGCCTCTACTTGACTAGCTCATTAATCAAAGATGGTTATGTTTCCTAACCATTGACATGTGTTGTCATTTGATTAATGGGATCACATCATTAGGAGAATGAGGTGATTGACATGACCCATCCCGTTAGCTTAGCACTTGATCGTTTAGTATTCTGCTATTGCTTCCTTCATGACTTATACATGTTCCTGTAACTATGAGAATTGTGTAACTCCCGTTTACCGGAGGAACACTTTGGGTACTACCAAACGTCACAACGTAACTGGGTGATTATAAAGGAGTACTACAGGTGTCTCCGAAGGTACATGTTGAGTTAGCATAATTCGAGATTAGGTTTTGTCACTCCGATTGTCGGAGAGGTATCTCTGGGCCCTCTCGGAAATACTCATCACCTAAGCCTTGCAAGCATGTAACTAATGAGTTAGTTATAAGATGAAGTATTACAGAACGAGTAAAGAGACTTGTCGATAACGAGATTGAACTAGGTATTGGATACCGACGATCGAATCTCGGACAAGTAACATACCGATGACAAAGGGAACAACGTATGTTGTTATGCGGTTTGACCGATAAAGATCTTCGTAGAATATGTGGGAACCAATATGGGCATCCAGGTCCCGCTATTGGTTATTGACCAGAGATGTGTCTCAGTCATGTCTACATCGTTCTCGAACCGTAGGGTCCGCACGCTTAAGGTTTCGATGACAGTTATATTATGAGTTTATGTATTTTGATGTACTGAAGGTTGTTCGGAGTCCAGGATATGATTACGGACATGACGAAGAGTCTCGAAATGGTCGAGACATAAAGATTGATATATTGGACGGATATATTTGGACACCGGAAAGGTTCCGGAGAAGTTTGGAGCCCCGGGAGGTTACCGGAACCCCCCGGGAGGTATATGGGCCTTATTGGGCCCATGTAGGAGGAAGAGAGAAGAAGCAAGGGAGGGGGGCGCGCCCCCCAAGCCCAATCCGAATTGGGGAGGGGGGCCGGCCCCCCCTTTCATTTCTCCTTCCCCCTCTTCCTATTACTACTACTAGTACTACTTCCTAATACTAGTACTCTTTCCTTCCCCATCCAAATAAGATAAGGAAAAGAGAGGAAAACCTACTTGGAGTAGGTTTCCCCCTCCTCATGGCGCGCCCCCCTAGGGCCGGCCACCTCCTCCCTCCTTCCTTTATATACGGGGGTAGGGGGGCACCCTAGAACACACAAGTTGATCATTGATCGTTCCTTAGCCGTGTGCGGTGCCGCCCTCCACGATTTACACCTCGGTCATATTGTAGCGGTGCTTAGGCGAAGCCCTGCAACAGGAGAACATCAAGATCGTCACCACGCCGTCGTGCTGACGGAATTCCCCCTCGGCGCCTCTGCTGGATCGGAGATCGAGGGTGCGTCATCGAGCTGTACGCGTGTCAAGAACTCGGAGGTGCCGGAGTAACGGTACTTGGATCGGTTGAACCGGAGGACGTACGACTACTTCCTCTACGTTGCGTCAACGCTTTCGCTTCGGTCTACAAGGGTACGTAGACAACACTCTCCCCTCGTTGCTATATCATCACCATGATCTTGCGTGTGCATAGGAATTTTTTTGAAATTACTACGTTCCCCAACAGTGGCATCCGAGCCTGGTTTTATGCGTTGATGTTATATGCACGAGTAGAACACAAGTGAGTTGTGGACGATATAAGTCATACTGCCTACCAGCATGTCATACTTTGGTTCAGCGGTATTGTGAGATGAAGCGGCCCGGACCGACATTACGCGTACGCTTACGCGAGACTGGTTTCACCATTACGAGCACTCGTGCTTAAAGGTGGCTGGCGGGTGTCTGTCTCTCTCACTTTAGTTGAACCGAGTGTGGCTACGCCCGGTCCTTGTGAAGGTTAAAACGGAGTCTATTTGACAAACTATCGTTGTGGTTTTGATGCGTAGGTGAGATTGGTTCTTGCTTAAGCCCGTAGCAGCCACGTAAAATTTGCAACAACAAAGTAGAGGATGTCTAACTTGTTTTTGCAGGGCATGTTCTGATGTGATATGGCCAAGACATGATGCTATATTTTATTGTATGAGATGATCATGTTTTGTAACCGAAGTTATCGGCAACTGGCAGGAGCCATATGGTTGTCGCTTTATTGTATGAAATGCAAACGCCCTGTAATTGCTTTACTTTATCACTAAGCGGTAGCGATAGTCGTAGAAGCAATAGATGGCGTAACGACAACGATGCTACGATGGAGATCAAGGTGTCGCGCTGGTGACGATGGTGATCACGACGGTGCTTCGAAGATGGAGATCACAAGCACAAGATGATGATGGCCATATCATATCACTTATATTGATTGCATGTGATGTTTATCCTTTATGCATCTTATCTTGCTTTGATTGACGGTAGCATTTTAAGATGATCTCTCACTAATTATCAAGAAGTGTTCTCCCTGAGTATGCACCGTTGCGAAAGTTCTTCGTGCTGAGACACCACGTGCTGTGATAGGCTCTACGTTCAAAGACAACGGGTGCAAAACAGTTGCACACGCGGAATACTCAGGTTATACTTGACGAGCCTAGCATATACAGATATGGCCTCGGAACACGGGGACCGAAAGGTCAAGCGTGAATCATATAGTAGATATGATCAACATAGAGATGTTCACCATTGAAACTACTCCATCTCACGTGATGATCGGACATGGTTTAGTTGATTTGGATCACGTAATCACTTAGATGACTAGAGAGATGTCTGTCTAAGTGGGAGTTCTTTAGTAATATGATTAATTGAACTTAAATTTATCATGAACTTAGTACCTGATAGTATTTTGCTTGTCTATGTTTGTTTGTAGATAGATGGCTCGTGCTGTTGTTCCGTTGAATTTTAATGCGTTCCTTGAGAAAGCAAAATTGAAAGATGATGGTAGCAATTACACGGACTGGGTCCGTAACCTGAGGATTATCCTCATTGCTGCACAGAAGAGTTACGTCCTGGAAGCACCGCTGGGTGCCAGGCCTGCTGCTGATGCAACTGACGACGTTAAGAACGTCTGGCAGAGCAAAGCTGATGACTACTCTATAGTTCAGTGTGCCATGCTTTACGGCTTAGAACCGGGTCTTCAACGACGTTTTGAACGTCATGGGGCATATGAGATGTTCCAGGAGTTGAAGTTAATATTTCAAGCAAATGCCCGGATTGAGAGATATGAAGTCTCCAATAAGTTCTACAGCTGCAAGATGGAGGAGAACAGTTCTGTCAGTGAGCATATACTCAAAATGTCTGGGTATAATAATCACTTGATTCAACTGGGAGTTAATCTTCCGGATGATAGCGTCATTGACAGAATTCTCCAATCACTGCCACCAAGCTACAAGAGCTTTGTGATGAACTATAATATGCAAGGGATGAACAAGACTATTCCCGAGCTCTTCGCGATGCTGAAAGCCGCGGAGGTAGAAATCAAAAAGGAGCATCAAGTGTTGATGGTCAACAAGACCACTGGTTTCAAGAAAAGGGGCAAAGGGAAGAAGAAGGGGAACTTCAAAAGGAACGGCAAACAAGTTGCTGCTCAAGTGAAGAAACCCAAGTCTGGACCTAAGCCTGAAACTGAGTGCTTCTACTGCAAGCAGACTGGACACTGGAAGCGGAACTGCCCCAAGTATTTGGCGGATAAGAAGGATGGCAAAGTGAACAAAGGTATATGTGATATACATATTATTGATGTGTACCTTACTAATGCTCGCAGTAGCACCTGGGTATTTGATACTGGTTCTGTTGCTAACATTTGCAACTCGAAACAGGGACTACGGATTAAGCGAAGATTAGCTAAGGACGAGGTGACGATGCGCGTGGGAAATGGTTCCAAAGTCGATGTGATCGCGGTCGGCACGCTACCTCTACATCTACCATCGGGATTAGTTTTAGACCTGAATAATTGTTATTTGGTGCCTGCGTTGAGCATGAACATTATATCTGGATCTTGTTTGATGCGAGACGGTTATTCATTTAAATCAGAGAATAATGGTTGTTCTATTTATATGAGTAATATCTTTTATGGTCATGCACCCTTGAAGAGTGGTCTATTTTTTAAATCTCGATAGTAGTGATACACATATTCATAATGTTGAAGCCAAAAGATGCAGAGTTGATAATGATAGTGCAACATATTTGTGGCACTGCCGTTTAGGTCATATCGGTGTAAAACGCATGAAGAAACTCCATACTGATGGACTTCTGGAATCACTTGATTATGAATCACTTGGTACTTGCGAACCGTGCCTCATGGGCAAGATGACCAAAACACCGTTCTCCGTATCTATGGAGAGAGCAACAGATTTGTTGGAAATCATACATACAGATGTATGTGGTCCGATGAATGTTGAGGCTCGTGGCGGATATCGTTATTTCCTCACCTTCACAGATGATTTGAGCAGATATGGGTATATCTACTTGATGAAGCACAAGTCTGAAACATTTGAAAAGTTCAAAGAATTTCAGAGTGAAGTAGAAAATCATCGTAACAAGAAAATAAAGTTTCTACGATCTGATCGTGGAGGAGAATATTTGAGTTACGAGTTTGGTTTACATTTGAAACAATGTGGAATAGTTTCGCAACTCATGCCACCTGGAACACCACAACGAAATGGTGTGTCCGAACATCGTAATCGTACTTTACTTGATATGGTGCGATCTATGATGTCTCTTACCGATTTACCGCTATCATTTTGGGGTTATGCTTTAGAGACGGCCGCATTCACGTTAAATAGGGCACCATCAAAATCCGTTGAGACGACGCCTTATGAACTGTGGTTTGGCAAGAAACCAAAGTTGTCGTTTCTCAAAGTTTGGGGCTGCGATGCTTATGTGAAGAAACTTCAACCAGATAAGCTCGAACCCAAATCGGAGAAATGTGTCTTCATAGGATACCCAAAGGAGACAATTGGGTACACCTTCTATCACAGATCTGAAGGCAAGATTTTCGTTGCTAAAATCGGATCCTTTCTAGAGAAGGAGTTTCTCTCGAAAGAAGTGAGTGGGAGGAAAATAGAACTTGATGAGATAACTGTATCTACTCCCTTATTGAAAAGTAGTTCATCACAAGAACCGGTTCCTGTGACAACTACACCAATTAGTGAGGAAGCTAATGATATTGATCATGAAACTTCAGATCAAGTTTCTACTGAACCTCATAGGTCTACCAGAGTAATATCCGCACCAGAGTGGTACGGAAATCCTATTCTGGAAGTCATGTTACTAGACCATGATGAACCTACGAACTATGAGGAAGCGATGATGAGCCCAGATTCCGCAAAATGGCTAGAGGCCATGAAATCTGAGATAGGATCCATGTATGAAAACAAAGTATGGACTTTGGTTGATTTGCCCGATGATCGGCAAGCCATTGAGAATAAATGGATCTTTAAGAAGAATACTGACGCTGATGGTAATGTTACTGTCTACAAAGCTCGACTTGTTGCAAAAGGTTTTCGACAAGTTCAAGGGGTTGACTACGATGAGACTTTCTCACCCGTAGCGATGCTTAAGTCTGTCCGAATCATGTTGGCTATTGCTGCATTTCATGATTATGAAATTTGGCAAATGGATGTCAAGACTGCATTCTTGAATGGATTTCTAGAAGAAGAGTTATATATGATGCAACCTGAAGGTTTTGTTGATCCAAAAGGTGCTGACAAAGTGTGCAAGCTCCAACGTTCCATTTATGGACTAGTGCAAGCATCTCAGAGTTGGAATAAACGTTTTGATAGTGTGATCAAAGCATATGGTTTTATACAGACTTTTGGAGAAGCCTGTATTTACAAGAAAGTGAGTGGGAGCTCTGTAGCATTTCTAGTTTTATATGTTGATGACATATTATTAATTGGAAATGATATAGAATTTCTGGATAGCATAAAGGGATACTTGAATAAAAGTTTTTCTATGAAAGACCTCGGTGAAGCTGCTTACATATTGGGCATCAAGATCTATAGAGATAGATCAAGACGCTTAATAGGACTTTCACAAAGTACATACCTTGACAAAAATTTGAAAAAGTTCAAAATGGATCAGGCAAAGAAAGGATTCTTGCCTGTGCTACAAGGTGTGAAGTTGAGTCAAACTCAATGCCCGACCACAGCAGAAGATAGAGAGAAAATGAAAGATGTTCCCTATGCTTCAGCCATAGGCTCTATCATGTATGCAATGCTGTGTACCAAACCTGACGTATGCTTAGCAATAAGCTTGGCAGGTAGGTACCAAAGTAATCCAGGAGTGGATCACTGGACAGCGGTCAAGAACATCCTGAAATACCTGAAAAGGACTAAGGATATGTTTCTCGTATATGGAGGTGACAAAGAGCTAGTCGTAAATGGTTACGTCGATGCAAGCTTTGACACTGATCCGGACGATTCTAAATCACAGACCGGATACGTGTTTTTATTAAACGGTGGAGCTGTAAGTTGGTGCAGTTCTAAACAAAGCATCATGGCAGGATCTACATGTGAAGCGGAGTACATAGCTGCTTCTGAAGCAGCAAATGAAGGAGTCTGGATGAAGGAGTTCATTTCCGATCTAGGTGTCATACCTAGTGCATCGGGACCAATGAAGATCTTCTGTGACAATACTGGTGCAATTGCCTTGGCAAAGGAATCCAGATTTCACAAGAGGACCAAGCACATCAAGAGACGCTTCAATTCCATTCGGGACCAAGTCCAAGTGGGAGACATAGAGATTTTCAAGATACATACGGATCTGAATATTGCAGACCCGTTGACTAAGCCTCTCTCACGAGCAAAACATGATCAGCACCAAGACTCCATGGGTGTTAGAATCATTACTATGTAATCTAGATTATTGACTCTAGTGCAAGTGGGAGACTGAAGGAAATATGCCCTAGAGGCAATAATAAAGTTATTATTTATTTCCTCATATCATGATAAATGTTTATTATTCATGCTAGAATTGTATTAACCGGAAACATGATACATGTGTGAATACATAGACAAACATATAGTCACTAGTATGCCTCTACTTGACTAGCTCATTAATCAAAGATGGTTATGTTTCCTAACCATTGACATGTGTTGTCATTTGATTAATGGGATCACATCATTAGGAGAATGAGGTGATTGACATGACCCATCCCGTTAGCTTAGCACTTGATCGTTTAGTATTCTGCTATTGCTTCCTTCATGACTTATACATGTTCCTGTAACTATGAGAATTGTGTAACTCCCGTTTACCAGAGGAACACTTTGGGTACTACCAAACTGTTGGGGATCGTAGCAGAAATTCAAAATTTTCCTACGTAACACCAAGATCTATCTATGGAGAGACCAGCAACGAGTAGAAAGGAGAGGAGAGTTTGCATCTACATACCCTTGTAGATCGCTAAGCGGAAGCGTTCAAGTGAACGGGGTTGATGGAGTCGTACTCGTCGTGATTCAGATCACCGATGATCAAGTGCCGAACGGACGGCACCTCCGCGTTCAACACACGTACAGCCCGGTGACGTCTCCCACGCCTTGATCCAGCAAGGGGAGAGGGAGAGGTTGAGGAAGACTCCATCCAACAGCAGCACAATGGCGTGGTGGTGGTGGAGGAGCGTGGCTATCCTGCAGGGCTTCGCTAAGCACCACGGGAGAGGAGGAGTACTTGGGAGAGAGGAGAGGGCTGCAACCAAAGGCAGAGATCGAATCACGTGTATTCTGTGTGTCTCATGGGCAGCCCTATGCCTCACTATTTATAGGGGGAGAGGGGGGCTGCGCCCCCTTTAGGGTTTCCCACCCCAAGGGGTGCGGCCAGCCTCCAGATGGCATCTGGTGCGGCGGCCAGAGGGGGAGGAGAGGGAGGCGCAGGGAGCATGGGCCTTAAGGCCCATCTGCCCTAGGGTTTGCCCCCTCCCACTCTCCCCTGCGCCTTGGGCCCCTTGTGGGGGGCGCACCAGCCCATCTGGGGCTGGTTCCCTCCCACACATGGCCCATGCAGCCCTCCGGGGTTGGTGGCCCCACTTGGTGGACCCCCGGGACCCTCCCGGTGGTCCCGGTACAATACCGATAAACCCCGAAACTCTTCCGGTGTCCAAAACAGGACTTCCCATATATAAATCTTTACCTCCGGACCATTCCGGAACTCCTCGTGACGTCCGGGATCTCATCCGGGACTCCGAACAACATTCGGCAACCACATACAAGCTTCCTTTATAACCCTAGCGTCATCGAACCTTAAGTGTGTAGACCCTACGGGTTCGGGAGACATGCAGACATGACCGAGACGTTCTCCGGTCAATAACCAACAGCGGGATCTGGATACCCATGTTGGCTCCCACATGTTCCACGATGATCTCATCGGATGAACCACGATGTCAAGGACTTAATCAATCCCGTATTCAATTCCCTTTGTCTAGCGGTATTTTACTTGCCCGAGATTCGATCGTCGGTATCCAATACCTTGTTCAATCTCGTTACCGGCAAGTCACTTTACTCGTTCCGTAACACATCATCCCGTGATCAACTCCTTGGTCACATTGCGCATATGATGATGTCCTACCGAGTGGGCCCAGAGATACCTCTCCGTTTACACGGAGTGACAAATCCCAGTCTCGATCCGCATAAAACAATAGATACTTTCGGAGATACCTGTAGTGCACCTTTATAGTCACCCAGTTACGTTGTGACGTTTGATACACCCAAAGCACTCCTACGGTATCCAGGAGTTACACGATCTCATGGTCAAAGGAAGAGATACTTGACATTGGCAAAGCTCTAGCAAATGAACTACACGATCTTTTGTGCTAGTCTTAGGATTGGGTCTTGTCCATCACATCATTCTCCTAATGATGTGATCCCGTTATCAACGACATCCAATGTCCATAGCCAGGAAACCATGACTATCTGTTGATCACAACGAGCTAGTCAACTAGAGGCTCACTAGGGACATATTGTGGTCTATGTATTCACACGTGTATTACGATTTCCGGATAATACAGTTATAGCATGAATAAAAGACAATTATCATGAACAAGGAAATATAATAATAATACTTTTATTATTGCCTCTAGGGCATATTTCCAACAGTCTCCCACTTGCACTAGAGTCAATAATCTAGTTCACATCGCCATGTGATTAACACTCACAGGTCACATCGCCATGTGACTAATACCCAAGAGTTTACTAGAGTCAGTAGTCTAGTTCACATCACTATGTGATTAACACTCAATGAGTTTTATGTTTGATCATGTTGCTTGTGAGAGAGGTTTTAGTCAATGGGTCTGAACCTTTCAGATCCGTGTGTGCTTTACAAATCTTTATGTCATCTCCTAGATGCAGCTACCACGCTCTATTTGGAGCTATTCCAAATAACTGTTCTACTTGCAACTATTCTAAATTGTTGCTCCATTATATGTATCCGGTATCTCTACTTAGAGCTATCTGGATAGGTGTTAAGCTTGCATCGACGTAACCTTTACGACGAACTCTTTTACCACCTCCATAATCGAGAAAATTCCTTAGTTCACTAGTTACTAAGGATAACTTTGACCGCTGTCCTATGATCCATTGATGGATCACTCTTGTACCCCTTGACTGACTCATGGCAAGGCACACTTTCGGTGCGGTACACAGCATAGCATACTGAAGAGCCTATGTCTTAAGCATAGGGGACGACCTTCGTCCTTTCTCTCTATTCTGCCATGGTCGAGCTTTAAGTCTTAACTTCGTACCTTACAACTCAGGCAAGAACTCCTTCTTTGACTGGTCCATCTTGAACACCTTCAAGATCATGTCAAGGTATGTGCTCATTTGAAAGTATTATTAAGCATTTTTATCTATCCTTATAGATCTTGATGCTCAATGTTCAAGTAGCTTAATCCAGGCTTTCCATTGAAAAACACCTTTCAAATAACCCTATATGCTTTCTAGAAATTCTACATCATTTCTGATCAACAATATGTCAACAACATATACTCATCAGAAATTCTATAGTGCTCCCACTCACTTCTTTGGAAATACAAGTTTCTCATAAACTTTGTATAAATCCAAAATCTTTGATCATCTCATCAAAGCGTACATTCCAACTCCGAGATGCTTACTCCAGTCCTTAGAAGGATCGCTGGAGCTAGCATACCTTTTAGCATCCTTAGGATCGACAAAACTTTTCTGATTGTATTGCATACAACCTTTCCTTACGAAAACTAGTAAGGAAACTTGTCTTGACATCCATCTGCCAGATTTCATAAATGCAGCTAATGCTAACATGATTCCGACGGACTTTAAGCATCGCTACGAGTGAGAAAATCTCATCGTAGTCAACTCCTTGAACTTGTCGGAAAACACTTCGCCACAAGTAGAGCTTCATAGATAGTGACATTACCATCCACGTCCGTCTTCTTCTTAAAAGATCCATTTATCTCAATGGATTGCCGATCATCGGGCAAGTCCATCAAAGTCCATGCTTTGTTCTGATATATGGATACTATCTCGGATTTCATGGCTTCTAACCATTTGTCGGAATTCGGGCCCACCATCGCTTCTCCATAGCTCGTAGGTTCATTGTTGTCCAGCAACATGACTTCCAAGACAGGATCACCGTACCACTCCAAAGTAGTACGTGTCCTTGTCGTCCTACGAGGTTTGGTAGTGACTTGATCCGAAGTTTCATGATCAATATCATAAGCTTCCACTTCAATTGGTGTAGGTGCCACAGGAACAACTTCCTGTGCTCTGCCACACACTAGTTGAAGAGACGGTTCAATAACCTCATCAAGTTTCCACCATCCTCCCACTCAATTCTTTCGAAAGAAACCTTTCCTCGAGAAAGGACCCGATTCAAGAAACAATCCATATTGCTTTCGGATCTGAATTAGGAGGTATACCCAACTGTTTTGGGTTTCCTATGAAGATGCATTTTATCCGCTTTGGGTTCGAGCTTATCATCCTGAAACTTTTCCATATAAGCGTCGCAGCCCCAAACTTTTAAGAAACGACAACTTAGGTTTCTTTAAACCATAATTCATACGGTGTCATCTCAACGGAATTACGCGGTGCCCTATTTAAAGTGAATGTGGTTGTCTCTAATGCCTAACCTATGAACGATAGTGGTAATTCGATAAGAGACATCATGGTACGTACCATATCCGATAGGGTGCAACTATGATGTTCGGACACACCATCACATTATGGTGTTCCAGGCGGTATTAATTGCGAAACAATTTCCACAATGTCTTAATTGTGTGCCAAAACTCGTAACTCAGATATTCATCTCTATGATCATATCATAGACATTTTATCCTCTTGTCACAATGATCTTCTACTTCACTCTGAAATTACTTGAACCATTCAATAATTCAGACTTGTGTTTCATCAAGTAAATATTCTCAACATCTACTCGAATCATCTGTGAAGTAAGAACATAACGATATTCACTGCATGCCTCAGCACTCATTGGACTGCACACATCAAAATGTGTTACTTCCAACAAGTTGCTATCTTGTTCCATCTTACTGAAAACGAGGTTTTTCAGTCATCTTGCCTATGTGGTATGATTTGCATATCTCAAGTGATTCAAAATCAAGTGAGTCCAAACGATCCATTTGCATGGAGTTTCTTCATGCATATACACCAATAGACATGGTTCGCATGTCTCAAACTTTTCAAAACGAGTGAGTCCAAAGATCCATCAATATGGAGCTTCTTCATGCGTTTTATACCATTATGACTTACATGGCAGTTCCACAAGTAAGTGGTACTATCATTACTATCTTATATCTTTTGGCATGAAAATGTGTATCACTACGATCGAGATTCAATAAACCATTCCTTTAGGTGCAAGACCATTGAAGGTTTTATTCAAATAAATAGAGTAACCATTATTCTCCTTAAATGAATAACCGTATTGCGATAGACATAATCCAATCATGTCTATGCTCAACGCAAACACCAATCTCGGTGGTAGAGGGAGCGTGCGATGCTTGATCACATCAACCTTGGAAACACTTCAAACACATATCGTCAGCTAACCTTTAGCTAGTCTCCGTTTTATTCCGTAGCTTTTATTTCGAGTTACTAACACTTAGCAACCGAACCGGTATCTAATACCCTGGTGCTACTAGGAGTACTAGTAAAGTACACATCAACACAATGTATATCCAATATACTTTTATCGACCTTGCCAGCCTTCTTATCTACCAAGTATCTAGGGTAATGCTGCTCCAGTGGTTGTTCCCCTTATTACAGAAGCACTTAGTCTCGGGTTTGGGTTCAACCTCGGGTTTCTTCACTGGTGCAGCAGCTGATTTGCCGTTTCATGAAGCATCCCTTCTTTCCCTTGCCCTTCTTGAAACTAGTGGTTTCATCAACCATCAACAATTGATGCTCCTTCTTGATTTCTACTTTCGCGGTGTCAAACAACGCGAGTACTTCAAGGATCACCATATCTATCCCTGATATGTTATAGTTCATCACGAAGCTCTAGCAGCTTGGTGGTAAAGACTTTGGAGAAACTATCACTATTTCATCTGGAAGATCAACTCCCACTTGATTCAAGTGATTGTTGTACTCAGACAATCTGAGCACAAGCTCAACGATTGAGCTTTTCTCCCTTAGTTTGTAGGCTAAGAAAATTGTCGGAGGTCTCATACCTCTTGACATGGGCACGAGCCTGAAATCCCAATTTCAGCCCTCGAAACATCTCATATGTTCCGCGACGTTTCGAAAACGTCTTTGGTGCCTCTACTTAAACCATTTAATTGAACTATCACGTAGTTATCAAAACGTGTATGTCCGATGTTCGCAACATCGACAAACGACGTTGGGGTTCAGCACACTGAGCGGTGCATTAAGGACATAAGCTTTCTACTGATCGCATAATCGCTACTATCAACTTTCAACTATATTTCCTCTAGGAACATATCTAAACAGTAGAACTATAGCGCGAGCTACGACATAATTTGCAAAAGGTCTTTTGACTATGTTCAGGATAATTAAGTTCATCTTATGAACTCCCACTCAGATAGACATCCCTCTAGTCATCTAAGTGATTACATGATCCGAGTCAACTAGGCCGTGTCCGATCATCACGTGAGACGGACTAGTTAACGTCGGTGAACATCTTCATGTTGATCGTATCTACTATACGACTCATGCTCGACCTTTCGGTCTCCGTGTTCCGAGGCCATGTCTGTACATGCTAGGCTCGTCAAGTTAACCCTAAGTGTTTTTGCTGTGTAAAACTGTCTTACACCCGTTGTATGTGAACGTAAGAATCATCACACCCGATCATCACGTGATGCTTTGAAACAGCGAACTGTCGCAACGGTGCACAGTTAGGGGAGAACACTTCTTGAAATTTTTGTAAGGGATCATCTTATTTACTACCGTCGTCCTAAGTAAACAAGATGCATAAACATGATAAACATCACATGCAATCAAATAGTGACATGATATGGCCAATATCATTTTGCTCCTTTTGATCTTCATCTTCGGGGCTCCATGATCATCTTGTCACCGGCATGACACCATGATCTCCATCATCATGATCTCCATCATCGTGTCTTCATAAAGTTGTCACGCCAATGACTACTTCTACTTCTATGACTAACGCGTTTAGCAATAAAGTAAAGTAGTTTACATGGCGTTCTTCAATGACACGCAGGTCATACAAAAAATAAAGACAACTCCTATGGCTCCTGCCGGTTGTCATACTCATCGACATGCAAGTCGTGAATCCTATTACAAGAACATGATCAATCTCATACATGACATATATCATTCATCACATCCTTTTGGCCATATCACATCACATAGCATACCCTGCAAAAACAAGTTAGACGTCCTCTAATTGTTGTTTGCATGTTTTACGTGGCTGCTATGGGTTTCTAGCAAGAACGTTTCTTACCTACGCATGAACCACAACGTGATATGCCAATTGCTATTTACCCTTCATAAGGACCCTTTTCATCGAATCCGATCCGACTAAAGTGGGAGAGACTGGCACCCGCTAGCCACCTTATGCACCAAGTGCATGTCAATCGGTAGAACCTGTCTCACGTAAGAGTACGTGTAAGGTCGGTCCGGGCCGCTTCATCCCACAATACCGTCGAAACAAGATTGGACTAGTAGCGGTAAGCATATTGAACAACATCAACGCCCATAACTACTTTGTGTTCTACTCGTGCAAAGAATCTACGCAATAGACCTAGCTCTGATACCACTGTTGGGGATCGTAGCAGAAATTCAAAATTTTCCTACGTAACACCAAGATCTATCTATGGAGAGACCAGCAACGAGTAGAAAGGAGAGGAGAGTTTGCATCTACATACCCTTGTAGATCGCTAAGCGGAAGCGTTCAAGTGAACGGGGTTGATGGAGTCGTACTCGTCGTGATTCAGATCACCGATGATCAAGTGCCGAACGGACGGCACCTCCGCGTTCAACACACGTACAGCCCGGTGACGTCTCCCACGCCTTGATCCAGCAAGGGGAGAGGGAGAGGTTGAGGAAGACTCCATCCAACAGCAGCACAACGGCGTGGTGGTGGTGGAGGAGCGTGGCTATCCTGCAGGGCTTCGCTAAGCACCACGGGAGAGGAGGAGTACTTGGGAGAGAGGAGAGGGCTGCAACCAAAGGCAGAGATCGAATCACGTGTATTCTGTGTGTCTCATGGGCAGCCCTATGCCTCACTATTTATAGGGGGAGAGGGGGGCTGCGCCCCCTTTAGGGTTTCCCACCCCAAGGGGTGCGGCCAGCCTCCAAATGGCATCTGGTGCGGCGGCCAGAGGGGGAGGAGAGGGAGGCGCAGGGAGCATGGGCCTTAAGGCCCATCTGCCCTAGGGTTTGCCCCCTCCCACTCTCCCCTGCGCCTTGGGCCCCTTGTGGGGGGCGCACCAGCCCATCTGGGGCTGGTTCCCTCCCACACATGGCCCATGCAGCCCTCCGGGGTTGGTGGCCCCACTTGGTGGACCCCCGGGACCCTCCCGGTGGTCCCGGTACAATACCGATAAACCCCGAAACTCTTCCGGTGTCCAAAACAGGACTTCCCATATATAAATCTTTACCTCCGGACCATTCCGGAACTCCTCGTGACGTCCGGGATCTCATCCGGGACTCCGAACAACATTCGGCAACCACATACAAGCTTCCTTTATAACCCTAGCGTCATCGAACCTTAAGTGTGTAGACCCTACGGGTTCGGGAGACATGCAGACATGACCGAGACGTTCTCCGGTCAATAACCAACAGCGGGATCTGGATACCCATGTTGGCTCCCACATGTTCCACGATGATCTCATCGGATGAAACACGATGTCAAGGACTTAATCAATCCCGTATTCAATTCCCTTTGTCTAGCGGTATTTTACTTGCCCGAGATTCGATCGTCGGTATCCAATACCTTGTTCAATCTCGTTACCGGCAAGTCACTTTACTCGTTCCGTAACACATCATCCCGTGATCAACTCCTTGGTCACATTGCGCATATGATGATGTCCTACCGAGTGGGCCCAGAGATACCTCTCCGTTTACACGGAGTGACAAATCCCAGTCTCGATCCGCATAAAACAATAGATACTTTCGGAGATACCTTTAGTGCACCTTTATAGTCACCCAGTTACGTTGTGACGTTTGATACACCCAAAGCACTCCTACGGTATCCAGGAGTTATACGATCTCATGGTCAAAGGAAGAGATACTTGACATTGGCAAAGCTCTAGCAAATGAACTACACGATCTTTTGTGCTAGTCTTAGGATTGGGTCTTGTCCATCACATCATTCTCCTAATGATGTGATCCCGTTATCAACGACATCCAATGTCCATAGCCAGGAAAACATGACTATCTGTTGATCACAACGAGCTAGTCAACTAGAGGCTCACTAGGGACATATTGTGGTCTATGTATTCACACGTGTATTACGATTTCCGGATAATACAGTTATAGCATGAATAAAAGACAATTATCATGAACAAGGAAATATAATAATAATACTTTTATTATTGCCTCTAGGGCATATTTCCAACACAAACATCACAACGTAACTGGGTGATTATAAAGGAGTACTACAGGTGTCTCCGAAGGTACATGTTGAGTTAGCATAATTCGAGATTAGGTTTTGTCACTCCGATTGTCGGAGAGGTATCTCTGGGCCCTCTCGGCAATACTCATCACCTAAGCCTTGCAAGCATGTAACTAATGAGTTAGTTATAAGATGAAGTATTACAGAACGAGTAAAGAGACTTGTCGATAACGAGATTGAACTAGGTATTGGATACCGACGATCGAATCTCGGACAAGTAACATACCGATGACAAAGGGAACAACGTATGTTGTTATGCGGTTTGACCGATAAAGATCTTCGTAGAATATGTGGGAACCAATATGGGCATCCAGGTCCCGCTATTGGTTATTGACCAGAGATGTGTCTCAGTCATGTCTACATCGTTCTCGAACCGTAGGGTCCGCACGCTTAAGGTTTCGATGACAGTTATATTATGAGTTTATGTATTTTGATGTACCGAAGGTTGTTCGGAGTCCCGGATATGATTACGGACATGACGAAGAGTCTCGAAATGGTCGAGACATAAAGATTGATATATTGGACGGATATATTTGGACACCGGAAAGGTTCCGAAGAAGTTTGGAGCCCCGGGAGGTTACCGGAACCCACCGGGAGGTATATGGGCCTTATTGGGCCCATGTAGGAGGAAGAGAGAAGAAGCAAGGGAGGGGGGCACGCCCCCCCAAGCCCAATCCGAATTGGGGAGGGGGGCCGGCCCCCCCTTTCCTTTCTCCTTCCCCCTCTTCCTATTACTACTACTAGTACTACTTCCTAATACTAGTACTCTTTCCTTCCCCATCCAAATAAGATAAGGAAAAGAGAGCGAAACCTACTTGGAGTAGGTTTCCCCCTCCTCATGGCGCGCCCCCCTAGGGCCGGCCACCTCCTCCCTCCCTCCTTTATATATGGGGGTAGGGGGGCACCCTAGAACACACAAGTTGATCATTGATCGTTCCTTAGCCGTGTGCGGTGCCCCCCTCCACGATATTACACCTCGGTCATATGTAGCGGTGCTTAGGCGAAGCCCTGCAACAGGAGAACATCAAGATCGTCACCACGCTGTCGTGCTGACGGAATTCCCCCTCGGCGCCTCTGCTGGATCGGAGATCGAGGGTGCATCATTGAGCTGTACGCGTGTCAAGAACTCGGAGGTGCCGGAGTAACGGTACTTGGATCGGTTGAACCGGAGGACGTACGACTACTTCCTCTACGTTGCGTCAACGCTTCCGCTTCGGTCTACAAGGGTACGTAGACAACACTCTCCCCTCGTTGCTATATCATCACCATGATCTTGCGTGTGCGTAGGAAAATTTTTGAAATTACTACGTTCCCCAACAGTCTCTCCTAATACAATAATGAATGTGTTGACCCATTTTCATGGCAACTATGAGGTCATGCCAATGAATGATCGTGACTTGCGAAATAGGTAATTTTATGACACTTCATTCTACAATATAGCTGTCCATGAATAAAATCCTTGTGGTTGTAACATATCTGTTGTTTCTTCCATGTCTTACTTCCAATATTAGAAGAGCAGCCAATGTACTTAAGAAGCGAGCTGATGATGTAAAAAAACTTAGGGCCTTCTTCAATGAGTTCAGAGCACATAACAGTAAATTCTATTATGATATAGAGGATGACTCTGAGGGTGTTACGAAGAATATATTCAGGAGTCATGCTAGCTGCCAGGCAAACTATGCTGAGTTTGGTGATGTGGTTACTTTTGATACAACATATAAGTGTAATTTTTAGAAAATGCCGTTGGCGATGTTTGTTGGGAGCAACCACCACTTGCAGAATGTCATTTTTGGATTTGCACTCCTCCGTGACGAGACAGAGGAATCATTTAAATGGGCTTTCCAGACTTTCAAAACATGCATGGGAGACAAGGAACCTCATTGCATACTTACCGGTATTGTTGAGCACTTCATGGCTACATACATGTCAGTTTCAACCAATATGGTAAAACTTGTTCAATGACTAATATCCTCTTTTGCAGATCAAGATGTAGCAATGGAAAACGCTCTTCCGCACATGTTTCCAAACACGTTGCATAGGCTATGCAGATGGCATGTATGGGAAAGGCACAAAGTTGACTTGAAGCCACTGTTTGACTTGCATGATGGTTTGAAAGATAAGCTACTAACAGCAATAAATCACCCACTTACCCCTCTAGAGTTTGAGTCTACATGGAAGGATATGGTGAATGAATATGGCCTTGAGTCAGATCCTATGATCAGCAGTTTGTATGATCAGCATGCACGTTGGATTGCGGCATACTTCAAAGCTGTTTACTGTGGGAGAATGATGTCTACGCAGCACAGTGAAAGCATGAACAGACTTGTGAAAAGACATCATGTTAACACTACGACACCTTTGCATGAGTTTGCACGAAAAATGTACCTAGTCTTGCAAAAGAGAAAAGAAGCAGAAGGCCGAGAGACCATTGCATGTCAGGTATTACGTCTCATATGATTACATCTTCTAGTACACCTCATACATAAATTTACGTTGTGTCATATATACATATGTAACAGTTGCTTGCCATCATATAAATTCTTTCCATCCTTAAGCTGCATTACTTATATTCTTAAGTTTTGGTGTTCTGCAAACAAAACAGAGTATATCTAATTCTTTGACACATCCATGCTGATGTAGGCACGCCCAGCAACAATAACAAACTACCCTCTGGAAAATCAGTTGAGCAGGATCTATACCCGTGCCGTATTCAACAAATACAAAGATGCATATGTTTATGGAACATCTTTCCTTACAAAGAAAGTGGATGCTGGTCGTTTCCTTGTGGTCTATGGTAGAGATGGCCCGTCTTTTTCTTGGTCCCAACATGAGTTCAAAGTGGTTTGTGATGAAGAAAAAGAAGACTTCAGATGTGAGTGCATGCAGTGGGAGCACACAGGTAAGTAGCATATGGTTTGTCAATCTTGTCATTGCGAATAGTTACCAGGATAACCAACAATAAAATTATTCTTTGTCATCCCACTTTGCACATGATTGTTATGCCCACACCTTATTATAGTGATGACAAATGAGCAGATTCAGAGGCTTCCTAGCAAGTATGTGCTAAGAAGATACACAAGGAATGCACGAATTGACCCTCCTTACGACAGGAATGACACTCTCCAAGTTGGAGCCGATGGGACGCTAGTTAGCGTGACGCACTTTAATATGCTCAGGGAGGCTTTTGCCTGTGTTAGAGCAGGTGACAGATCAACAATTGCATCTGTATGAGTCATGAATGTGTTGAAGGAACTTAGGGCGCAGGTCGAGGATCTGCCTGCTGATGTAATGCCCGTGTTTGATGAAGGAGGTTGCAGTGCTCCAGCTGACCGTGAGATGATTAGTTTTAAAGCCCCGCCACTATCGAAAACAAAGGGCTCTAGATCAGAAGAAGGAGAAAGACATATCAGCGCACGCGGGCCAAAGAAGTGCACAAGAAGATGCAGCAAATGTGGCCTTATGGACGGTCACAACAAGGCTCATGCACCAACAAACAACAAAGCATCGCGACTGGTGGTACCAAAGGAGGCAGGGGGAGGACGGGCAGGGGGAGGGGAAGGGGAAGGGGAACTACAACTCGGCGCCGTTTAATAGATGAGCTAGAAGAAGATGAAGATGATGTGGTAGATGGTGAATCATCTCGCGGAATAGATGATAGCGATTACTCATGTTTTCTGATGTGTAGATAACTTGAATGTGAAATCTAAGTTGTGTTTTTCATTACGACTCATGTATTCCGAGTAGTCTGAAAGATATTGAAAAGTTATTATGTCTAAAATCGTTGTTCCGAAATTATTTCATGCTTTACCTGGTTCCTGGTGGGGAACATTCAGTATTTGTTGGCATAATTTTTAATTTCTCCTGCACATTTTGTATTTCGAACCATCAATTTTAACATAACCAGCTGAAAACAAACCTTACATCAAATTTCCTGCAATTACTGGAATTTTTGTGAGTTCATCTCAAACATGAACATCAAACTGAAAATTTTCTATTTTTTCATTTGTGATCATCTAATTTTTTTCATCCGTAATAATCTAATTTTTTCATCCATAATCAAAGGGAACATTTATGGATTTACGGTTATGTACATCACGTTTCTAGATGATATTTAATGGTTATACATTGGGACGAAATCGCGGAATCTTGATAAGTTTGTGTTATGAACTTCATATCACAAAAATGGGGGAGTGCAAGATGTGCGGCTTAAGGGATGTGACACATAAAAGTGACTTTTGTAAGTCTTTACCAACTTTCAAATCCAAGATTTAGGAAAAAAGAGGGGATACATTAATTTGAGTGTAACAAGAACCGTCCAAGCAGTCCTAAACAAGTACTCCCGAGTACATTACAACACAGACACCAAGAAATATCAGTTTTTGTTACAAACTTATAAACATACAAAGCGCTATCTAATTTACATAGTCTGTTTCTCTCCTAAATTTCTCCAATGAGTAAGGTAAGGGATTGACTTCATTCAACTCATGGAACAAAATATAGGACAGAACTTCATCCCTATACTGATTAGTCTTTGCCTGCAAGAGATAAATTATGCATTAGAAATCAAAATAATAACAGAATAACATCATCCAAGAGCAAGGGAATTGATGAAAAATACCGGATTAATGTTACAACGGAGCTGACCAACTTCGCCATCATAGTGGCGCAAGAACTTTGTAGTGAAAATGGCACAATCATTGCCTTGTTGTCGAGGAACATCCTTGCTCCACATTGGCCATTTACAAAAATCTTGAAACTCTCCGCCAGTAACTGTGCGAAAAGCCTCACTTAGCCGTTCAATTGCTCTATGACCCGAGGGGAAATTTCGTTCTTCAAATGAGCTACATCTCTCAGTCTCAGACCAGTCAATCGAGTCCAGAACATCAATACGAGTGTGTTCCAAGTTGACACAGTACACTGCAAAGTGGTTACTATGGTGATATGTCCAAAGGATCTGTACATACATAAATGAATAATAAGCGAAATCTAGCACAATCTAAGTAATTTCACTTGAAGGACAGTACATATACTAACCTGATTAATCTCTTTAGGATCAATGCCATCGAGATGCTCAGCCAATAAAGTAGCGGCTTTGTCAGTATTATACACCTAACCCCTGTGGAGCTCTTCATAGTTCAACATGGACTGATGAAAAGCATAATACACATAGGAGTCATATGTGAAATATGAAGATGAAATCAAAAGTATGTGTTGTTGGTAGAGGGTGAGGTTAGCTAACATACCCCAAGAGTCCAACTTAGAAAAAGCGTATGACCCTTCCACTGGGTTGGGTGTAGCTTCTCATCATGTCGAACACATTCAGTGAAAATATTCATGATCTCTACCAAGGTCGTTTCATTGTCCCTAAAACAATCAGCCAAATCCTCGCCAATCGTGGACACGCCAAGAGAGGCATTGGATATAAGATTTACCCTGGCAATGCATGACATTAATGTTGAACAACAAACAATTTCTATAATATAACAAGCAAAGGCCAATTCAAATACTTACTTCTTCAAACTTTCGTCGGATATGACTATCTTACGAACTCATGCAGCATTGCGAATATCGATAGAACAATCTATTAAGTTTAGTGGGAACTTGAAAACTGAACATGGTTTGTTTCTTGATTGCTTGGGTCTCCTTCTAGTTATTCTCGGTCGGCTTCCAAAGAAAACATCTCGATAACCATTAACATAGCTCTGCGTTTTTCTCGCCGTCGACATGTTTTCCGGTCGAATCGATATGAGCTACATATAATGAGGATAAAACTTATTGAGGCATCATTTTAGTGGACAAATGTCATTCTAGTTGAACGGCCCACGAAACAAGAAACAATCTTTATTAATCACCTACTTTCTGCCAAACATATTGTAGAAAAACATAAAACTTTCAACAAAAAACAGTTTAGAACATTAAAGCAATGCCATTTTGTTACTAACTTCTGAATGTTGTGCAGTCCACTCCCTCACTTGTGCCGAGTTTTCTGGACGTAGGCGCACCGATGTCTCATCAAACGTAGGGGGAACTACATGCTGAAAGTGCAAAAATAAAAAGGCACAACATTTAACAACAAACCTTCAACGCCTAATTTTGTTAAGAATTTTGTTGTCTCCATAAATGCACCAATGTACCTCGTGCTGACCAACCGTCTTTTTCATCGCAATATCTCAAAACTGATGAGACTCTTTCCGCGGTTGCATCGCATTTTAAGTTACATTTGCAAATTCGGCCCCCGAGCCAATTGCGTGATCTGGTGTCTTGTCGAAGACAATAGGAGGTAAATGCTGACAGTGCAAAAAGGCAAAAGCACGTAACGTGACATGCAAACCATACATAACTTTAGGAATTCTACTTGAATCTATAGCATAAAACTACTCTACCATGGCATCAGGAAGTTTTTTCGACGACTCCCACAAATCTGTCAAGCTTGTAGTTCCACCAGCAGATGTGGCCAATGTCCCATGCTGTTGTTTGGGTGTCTCATCATAAAAAGGAGCTTGAAGTCCACTTGACTGTAGATCATGCACATGATCCATACCAACATTTGTATGACCACTCTTGGTTGAAATGACTTCGTTACTGGGCTCAGTTTCCTCCTCGTCGATATCTACCCATGGAGTTTGAGGTACCATTGTGTGGAGTCCATTTTTTTTATGTAAACAGAGTGTGGCAATGTCAAAAAATTGCTTGTACCTGATGTAAGGTGCACAAGATCACCTTCGTCAGCACTAGTGGAAGAATCCATAGGCTCTTCAGTGGCGACCCCTTCGTCATCTAAGTTGCCCATGTCACCTATAAGGAAGACAAAGTGGTTAAAACTGCATGAAACATACAAACAGACGCCTTATGAAGAAGAACATATACCATTATCATAGCAAGTTTTGCACACGCCATTTGTTAGAACTTCGTGATCGGGATCATTGTAGATACACTGTGAATTCCACTGACTGCCAAATACTCCATCCAAAATTGCACCTGTGTGAGGCCACCCGTTTAAAAAACATAGAAAAAGGATAGATAAATATGTTGACAATGGCCACAATACCATAGTTTGTGGCACCTTGTTGAGATTTTGGAACCCCAGCAGCCATAAGAATCTGAGTGTAACTAAGGTCGCTTGTATCAAAAACATTGTCGCGACCCTCATTAAGCACCACATTTACAGAGTTATCAAAACCAGTTGTGGGACATGGTTGCTGCCTCTTATCATGCAAGTTTGAGTATTCTCCCGCACCTGACAGGGGAAATTGAGCAGCAGTCGAAGCAGCCTTGGGGCTTGGTGGTGGTGGTGGTGGGTTCGATCGAGAATCCCTCACAATGCACTTGATTTCCTCAACTGTCGTCATCAGTCGATCACATATGTTGAGCACCAGCCTTTGGATGTCGTCATCGCACCTTCGCAATGCTGACATGGCTGCAACCTGTTGTGGCTCACAAAAATCATCAAAGCAACCTGCGAGGTGACGATGCATGCTAACAATACATGCAGGAGGAGAAGAATGTGACCGATACGGGATATCTGAAGCACTTGGAGGAGTGCCACCAGTTGTAGGCGCCGCACCCTCCATGTAGCAAGTGCCCACCTGACTCCTCAACTAGTAGAACACCATAAAATAGAAAAACACATGTGTGAAGATGTGATCAAAGAAATGCATTGCAGAATGAAATAGTTGAGCAACTTACCGGCAAAGCACCAAATGTTCCAACCCCGTCAAGCACTATCTTATCTTGGTCGATGAGCCTCAACATTTCCTCCCTCGTAATATTATTTATCCGAGGTGTGACGATGGGATTGGTAGAAGGCTTTCCCAACAAATTATCCAAATAATATACCTATAAAATCACATACATTAACATAGTCACAACTTCACTACCAAGAGGGTATGCATTCACAACATTGGTTTTTGATGGTTGAGTGTGAAGAAAGGATGTGATACTCACAACTAGGAACAACACACAACCATGAATAGAGGGGTTGGTGGTTCCGGTCTTCTTTGAGTGCCATGATTTAGAGGCATTCACAATGTCATCAAAGATTAATTTAGCCCAATTTACCGAGCACAGCTTAGTGATGTCCTCCGTCAATGCAGCCTCCTTTCCTGTGATGTAATCACAAGTCCCTGGCAAGAGTAACTTGTTCAGGAGGATCATCACGAAGCACCTGATCGTGAATTCATCACCCTCTTCATCTTTCGCAATCTGTGCAATCAAATCTTGCACCTTGACATCTTCACTTTGATCGACACCAAGCTTCATCTTCAGTTCACATAAGGCTTTCTTTTGGATGTCTTTACCGGGTACAACTATGTTTGTACCCCTATCTGGCAACCCAAGAACACATTCGATGGAGTGCCTAGTAATTTTCAAGTGCTTATTATCTGTAATGCACAAGGTAAGCGTATTGGGATCCAGCCTATCCATGAGGAACATCAACAACTTGGTGTTCTCAATACTTCTCAATTTCAAGTCCAAGAATATTCCAAAGTCATATTCTCTGAGTTTAGCTTTCACAGCTTCAGACAAACTTTTCTTGGCCACTAAAACTTGGTTGGGAGCACACTTATAGTTCGGGCATATCTTTTTAGAACTATTAATATTACCCTGATCATGACAGAAGAAAATAACAACAAAATAAGGTTCTACAACCAGCGGCACGTGACAACATCATTCAAAGATTACAGGAACATAAGACAAATGTTAACATAGCACAAACAACAACACCTCACAACATTTTACCTTTTTGGACTTCCTATTGTCAGGTTTAGAGGCCTTGCTCACACGGGCTGGCGGGTCAACAAAATCATCATCGCTCGGTGTGGCTGCCCTATCCTTTCTCTTTCCTGGAATATTCTTTTTTGGAACAGCGTGAGCTTTTGACGGCCTCCGAAGGTTTTCACGACGAGGGGGAGAGGAAGAAACGACAGGCGGATTAGCAGCAGAGGTAGCTGCGCCAGCAACAGCATTAGTAGGTTGTTGCTCATCTGCAGCCCTAACATTGTTTGTAGGGACATCTAACTTACTGGTATTGTCCTTAAACTTCATCGCTCTGTGCATATAAAAATAAATATAAATTAGATGCTCCGAAGACATGTTTGTTGTTATTACTGTTACCACGAATTAGGGATGTTGGTTCAAGATTTTTGAAACAGGACAAATCATATCTATGCTATTTAGATAATACATACTGTAAGTCCATAACTACAGGATATATTAGAGTTATATACCAATTGTGGATTTATACACCAGTATGCGCTGCAGATTTAGCACTGCATTTTTTTGAATATGAATGTTCTAAAACAAACATAGGGAAACATAATAGATTTAACTAAATGGTTGAAGTGAGTTGATTCATTTTGTATGATGACATTCAGCATTGCACATCAACTGGTCCATGCACAGGCTTGCTCTCGTTACCTTCTGTATGATGAAATTCAGGTAACTAAAATTCCTCACTCCATCTACCCATATTTCAAGAATAATCGGACACCTACTCTTGCAAATTTACGGAGAGGGGCCGATACTGAAGAGCCCCAGCGGGGAAGGCCTGGTTGCGGTCCGTCCTGCTGGGAGGAGATGCAGACCACATCAACAAGCAATCAACGTCTCCTCAGTCTGCTAAAAATCGACGGAAGGAGGTTACAGTGCATTAATTGGAGAATGTTTAGAAGGAAAACCAAATTATATATAGAGCGTTACATGCAAGAATCTACAAACACCGAGCATACCAAAAAGACAAACATAAGCAGTACCATTGAGGTTGCCCGTCTCCTCCAATGCACTCACGTACCCATGAAAAATTAACCCTGATGCAGTTAATGTCCGCGTAGTGCAACCCGACCGCGATCACCCACTGCAGCACCGCAGCGATCACCGCAACTGCTCTGCCGCGACCACCATCCACAGCGCTCGCCAATACCCAGGGCAGCCGCCGGGCCTGCCCCGTGACCACCAGTAAAGCCTGATGCAAAAAACAGGGAGATAAACACTCACAACGAGCACCGGAGGTGATCTACCGGCGCGCAAAGCCCCCCTGTCACCATGCCGCCTTTCACTTCATGTTGTTCGCCGTGGAGACTGCGAGCAGTTTGTAGACTTTTTTCCACAGTTGAAACCGCTCGGATCAGATCAGAAAATCACGGCAACATGAGCTTACCTAGCTCTTGAACGGTTAGCAAAAAAAAATTACCTCGATGCCAAGGCAAGTTTACAACGTGCCGTGCCGGCTTCTAAACGTACATCGCGTTCAGAGAACTATTTATTCCTTTTTTACGAGATAGAGCAAATTTATTTATTTACATATTCTTTCAAAAAAGATATAGCTACTTTGGAAATAAGAAGCGATTTAATATCCTCGGCCTACTGATTATGATGGTCAAAATTTACCTGCACTTTTTTTTGCAGGTCAGACTTTTTTATATACAGCCAAAACTCATCCATACTTACTACTCTGGTAGAATTAAATTCCAGCTCCATTCACTTCTAGAGATAGGGCATCGAGTCATCTTTGAATTGATCTGTATTTTATTCAGAAATTTATTCAAATGTCTTGCATTGCTTTTAAACATGGGGAATAAAACCAGTCCGACTCTATTATTCAATTTTACATATCTTTGTCAATTGTAATACTACATTATTTTGCCATGGTTGTAAACCTATTTTATTATACTTTTGTGGTGCGGCCGATTACTCTGAAGTCGCGTAATAATACTCTCTAATCATATATGTCTCACCTTTGAACCAGTCAGACATTTTTTTTCACGAGCCTTGGTTCCATTAAAAAATAACAAACTCCCTAATTCAACTGCTAACAACTCTTTTTTTATTACAAACTAGCCCCATGTTCAGGTACACCCTAAACCATACTCGATAATTAACTAACATCCACGAGGGGGCATCGATTTTGATGTGTAGATAACTCCATCCTACACAATTCGTTGTTCCGCCTCGTACTCATCTGCATAACAGAATATAAAATGTGTCAAATATATTTCATCATACGATGGATACCTACAATAATAGAACTGACCTATTGTACATCTTGGCACTGCGATATCGCCTGACAGTCGACGTAAATGGCCAAAAACCAGGTGTTCGTGCACAAGTGAACAACCGTTCAAATGCAGCGTGTCGCCCTTGTTGATTTTGTATATACTAGCAAACATCTCCCATTCTCCGGTGAGGATGTATTTCGATCCACGCTGTAGAACATCAAACTCGTACCATTCATATGTTGGCTCTATCTGCAATTTCAACTCACTTCTCCAAAATCGAGTCAACCTTTCTCCTAGAGTGCAAGGTATCACCTATCCATTTGTACAAAACATTACAAAAAATCACAGTCGGTGTAAAATCAGAGTCGGTGTAAAACTTACCATCGTGCATCTGAATTGTCTCGGTACTCTGATCGAAAATTTGGAGAACGGAAGACCACGAGCACATATTTGTATCGGGTATTTACATAGTCTGCACACTCTCTCCTGCCGAGGAACAGCCATTATGAATGAATCATATATGCTATGATTGCAATATTATATATATGCAGATCGCTCTGAGACAAAGTAAACAAATCACGAGATTTCGGACATGCAAAACAAACCAAAATGAAGGAGGCCTTCCATTCTTGCAACAAATCCGGTGTACTCAGTCTCATATGATTATTAATAGATCTATTAATAATACCAACAATTTTGGAACAAAGCTTTTATCCTACTACAAAGTCAGGAATGCCTCCTGATCCCGATTTTTGCTCCCTTTTACCTCGTCTAACCACGCAACCTTACTAACAAAAAAAACACACAGTAATTTTACGGGGCTACTTCTCTCTTTTGGTGTAGGCCGTAATATTACTTCACTTATAATCAAATCTTACCACAAACAGCCGCCGGATATAAAGCACTAGACCAATTCTAAGGGAAGGTAAAATTACCTCACAAGTATTTTATTCTGACGCCGCGTGGAGGCTGGTTCGACCCAATGCGTGAGTTGGCTGGGGTGAAGAATAAGAATTCTTCACCCTGGGTGACGAATATATATAGTGTTACTATTCATCACCCAGGGTGCAGAATAAGTTATTCTTCACCCGAGGTAATCTTACGATCATTTCATAATTAAATTACGTTTGGAATTCAAATAGTTACCTTTCTATTGATTCACTACGTAAAATTTGACATACGAAAATTAAAATATAGGTCATAAGACAAGAAAATTTGTAGTTTATGTGTATTTTAGACTATGTTTTTACGTTTGTAATTTTACATAACATAAAATATTTTTTACGGCGATTATATATTTTCTTACGGTCTCTTTTTGCATCGGAAATAAGACAAAATTTACGGAACGTAAAATTACGGTGCATTGATGGTAAAATAGAGGGGGGGGGTGAAGAATAGCGCGACCCTATATATATAGTCATATTATTTCTTATGCTAAAGTAACAATTCATTCACAATTTCAAGTATGAATCAGAAACTTCATTGAAAACTAACAAACTATAATCTCACTCATTCGAGCAATTGCAATTTATCATAACATCGGAAAGAGTCAACATAAGAGCTTTTCAGCAAGTCCACATACTCAACTATCATTTAGTCTTTCACAATTGCTAACACTCACACAATACTTATGAGTATGGAGTTTTAATCGGACACAGAGAAAGATAGGGGCTTATAGTTTTGCCTCCCAACCTTTTACCTCAAGGATAATGTCAACAATAATAGTTCATGAAAACTCACATCCAATTAGCTATATATATCAGGATCTTTCCAACACACAGTGATTGCCAAAGGATAAAATGTAAAAAGGAAAGGTGAAGATCACCATGACTCTTGTATAAAGTATAAGACAAGAATAAAAGATAGGCCCTTCGCAGAGGGAAGCAGAGGTTGTCATGTGTTTTTATAGTTGGATGCACGAAATCTTAATGCAAAAGAATGTCACTTTATATTGCCACTTGTGATATCTCTACTCCTATAAAAACCTGAGTTGGTGATGATGGTGTGTCTGCCATCTTCCACCAACAACCGTCGGATCTAGATCTGACGCATGCAAAGCAAACCGTTGCAGTTTTGTAAAAAGATGCCCGCACTTGTTTTCATATTTACAAACAACTCCTTGTCGCTTACAATCAGCCTTATCTCTTTCCCACCACATCTAGAAGGCCATGGAACAATCTGGTGTGATGGTCACTACCGGCGCCGTCCACCCCCAATCTTGGTGTTACGTGCAATGCACGGGCATCTTACTAGTCTATATACTTATACTTACTCCTATAAAAATGCGATTTGGGGATGATGGTGTGCCTGCCATCCATCGTTTTTGACCGTCCGATCTGCATCCGACGCATAGAAGACAACCCCACTTCATATTTGCAAAGAACCCCCCGTTCTCTTTGTTCATCTCCATCCAGTCTCACCTTATGCAATCGGCCAAGCAATAGATCCTTCTTGAAAAAACTGGAACCAAAGTGGCATTGTCCGATCCCAACTCCTATCTGCCGCAGCAGGCTCGCCGCCACACCCACCTCCACCTTCCCTCCTCCCTATCGTCTCCTCCTGCCCCTACCCCATCTCCTATGGCGCCGAAATCGACAAGTACGTCTGAGGGAGTCCTGGATTAGGGGGTCTCCGGACAGGCGGACTATATCCTTTGGCCGAACTGTTGGACTATGAAGATACAAGATTGAAGACTTCGTCCCGTATCCGGATGGGACTTTCCTTGGCGTAGAAGGCAAGCTTGGCAATACGGATATGTAGATCTCCTCCCTTGTAACCGACTCTGTGTAACCCTAGCTCCTCCGGTGTCTATATAAACCAGAGGGTTTAGTCCATAGGACAATAGACAATCATACCATAGGCTAGCCTCTAGGGTTTAGCCTCTATGATCTCGTGGTAGATCAACTCTTGTAATACTCATATCATCAAGAACAATCAAGCAGGACATAGGGTATTACCTCCATCAAGAGGGCCCGAACCTGGGTAAACATCGTGTCCCCTGCCTCCTGTTACCATCCGCCTTAGACGCACAGTTCGGGACCCCCTACTCGAGATCTGCCAGTTTTGACACTGACATTGGTGCTTTCATTGAGAGTTCCACTATGCCGTCACCATAAGGCTCGATGGCCCCTTTGATCATCGGTAACAATGCAGTCCAGGGTGAGGTTTTCCTCCCCGGATAGATCTTCGTATTCGGCGGCTTCGCACTGCAGGCCAATTCGCTTGGCCATCTGGAGCAGATCGAGAGCTACGCAAATGGCCATCAGGTCAGGTTCGGAAACTTAAACTACACTGCCGACATCCGCGGAGACTTGATCTTCGACGGATTCGAGCCCATGTTAGGTGCGCTGCATAATCACGACGAGCATGACGTGACTCTGCCGTCGGACAGTGTTCAGGAGATCGCATCTCCAACTACTCTAGCCTTCAATCCGGAGCAAATTGCGCCATCCAAGGACGGGGGGGGGGGGGGTAGACCACGCCATGGAAGCCGCACTCTCAATGGCGATGGAGCCGGATATTGACTTCACCCCTTACAAGAGCCGTGTCGCCGAACCATTGGATTCGTCTCCGGCCACGGACTCCGAGCCGCCTGCATCCGTGCCTATCAAATCCGACTGGGCGCCGATCATGGAGTTCACCTCCACGGATATCTTTCAGCACTCGCCTTTCGGCGATGTGCTAAATTCATTCAGGTTTCTCTCCTTGTCAGGAGAACCTTGGCTGAACTATGTCCGGCTAGAATGGGATGCGGACGACGAAGAAATTCGCTGCCCACCCACCACCCACTTAGTAGCCACTGTTGACGGTTTAACCGACATGCTCGACTTCGACTCCGAAGACATCGACAGTATGGACGATGATGCAGGAGACGAACAGGAACCATCGCCCACAGTGCGCTAGACCGCCACCTCATCATATGATATATACATGGTGGACACCCCCAAAGAAGGCAATGGCGACGAGACAACGGAGGATGACCCCTCCAAGAAGCAACCCAAGCGCCGACATCAGCGGCGCCGCTCTAAGTCCCGCCACAGCAAAAGTAGTGATACCAATACAAGAGACAATAACACTCCAGATAGTGCCGAAGACAACCACAATCCCCTCCAGCACGATGTAGAGTGGGAGGGTGAACAAGCTAGCCCTCCAAAGCAGGCAGCAGATGAAGAATCGGAGGAGGACAATTACATGCCTCTCTCCGAAGACGAGGTGAGCCTCGACGACGAAGAATTCATCGTGCCTGAGGATCCCGTTGAGCAGGAGCGCTTCAAGTGCCGGCTTATGGCCACAGCAAATAGCCTGAAGAAAAAGCAACAACAGCTTCAAGCTGATCAAGACTTGCTAGCAGACAGATGGACCGAAGTCCTTGCGGCCGAGGAATACGAACTCGAGCGCCCCTCCAAGAGTTACCCAAAACGCAGGTTGCTACCTCACCTCGAGGAGGAATCATTGAAACCTCCATCACCAGTGTACGATGCGGCTGACCGGCCACCGCGTGGCCGAGCCAGAGAGGCGTTTCAGCCTGAAGTTCATCCTGCACCCCGCCGCCACCCAATCAAAAATACCAAGGCCTGGGGCAACACACGGGACCTGCGAGACGTATTGGACAGCAGGGCAAAACATGCAAGGTCAATATACGGGTCACGGGGGCGCGCACCAACGCGGGACGATGACCGTCGCGCCGGATACACTAAAGCTAAATCCGTTTGGGCCGAATATAGTAGACAAGTCTCACATGAACCGCGTCGTGATATAGCCTGGCACAGAGGCGCCGCACACCCCCTATGCTTCACTAATGAAGTTATGGATCATGAATTCCTAGAGGGTTTTAAACCCGTAAATATCGAATCGTATGATGGTACAACAGATCCCGCTGTATGGATTGAGGATTTCCTCCTTCACATCCACATGGCTCGCGATGATGATCTACATGACATCAAGTACCTCCCACTAAAACTCAAAGGACCAACTCGGCATTGGCTGAATAGCTTTGCCAGCAGACTCCGTTGGCAGTTGGGAGGATCTGGAAGACGCATTCCTTGACAAATTCCAGGGCACTTATGTGCGACCACCAGATGCTGATGACTTGAGCCATATAACTCAGCAGCCAGGGGAATCGGCCAGACAATTCTGGGCACGGTTCCTAACTAAGAAAAACCAAATTGTCGATTGTCCGGATGCAGAGGCCTTAGCAGCATTCAAGCATAACATCCGTGACGAGTGGCTTGCCCGACACCTCGGCCAGGAGAAGCCGAAGTCTATGGAAGCCCTCACGACACTCATGACCCGCTTTTGCGCGGGCGAGGATAGCTGGCTGGCTCGCAGCAACAACACATCCAGGAATCCGGGCACTCCGGATACCAAGGATGCCAACGGCAAACCACGACGCAACAAACACAAGCGCCGTAAATATGGTGAAAACGCCAAAAATACGGCAGTTAATGCCAGGTTCAGGGTCTCAAAGTCTGTTCAGCGGAAAGGGCCGCCCAAAAATACAAATCCGAGTCCATCCAGTCTGGACCGCATACTCGCTCGCCAATGCCAAATTCATGGCACCCCAGAAACGCCAGCCACCCATACCAACAGAGAATGCTGGGTCTTCAAACAAGCCGGCAAGGCAGGCGCCAAAAACGAAGAGGGATCTCAAAGCGACGATAGCGACAAAGAGCCCAGATCGCCGAACACAGGAGGGCAAAAGAAATCCCCCCCCCCATATTCAATCGGTGAATGTTTTAAATACAACCCAAATTGCCCACTTGGACCAGATATGCACCCTTAGGGACGGCGGCTCAATGAAACTTGCCGTCCCACAATATAAGCTAGGGCCGGTCACCTTCAACCGCACGGATCATCCGGTTAACGCCAATAGGGGCAATCCAGCCGCACTAATCCTTGACCCAATAGTAGACGGGTTCCACCTCACTCGAGTCCTTATGGACGGAGGTAGCAGTTTAAATCTACTTTACCAAGATACAGTGTGCAAGATAGGCATCGATCATTCAGCGATCAAGCCCACTAAAGCCACTTTTAGAGGCATCATACCAGGTATGGAGGTCAGCTGTACAGGCTCCATTGCCCTCGAGGTAATCTTTGGATCACAAGAAAATTACCGTATCAAAGAGTTAATCTTTGAAACCTCCCCTTTCCGCATTGACTATCAAGCACTGCTCGGGCAAACCACGTTCGCTCGATTCAACGCGGTGCCACATTATGCCTATTGTAAGCTCAAAATGCCCGGTCCACGCGACGTCATCATGGTTCATGGCAAGGCCAAACCTTCCTTCGGAACCAACAAATACATCACTGCCTTAGCAGCAGGAACACCGAGCAGCACCTTGCAGCCGAACCTCGAGTCGACACCCAGGCTCCCAGACACCGTCAAGGGGCTCCGAACTACTTCGCGGAAGGATACCCCGGCTCGTCCAGGGCTCAATTAAACACTCCTGTGAAGGCCATGACAGGCCGAACTCAGCGGTTCAACCGCCCTCCGGCACGCAAACATTTCTTATATTTCCTTTGCAGGTTCACCTTTGCACCGACCAGGACGGACTCCACAGAGGCAGCTCGAACGCGTCTGGGGATCCTTAGACATTCCCCGCAGCGAACATCCGGTTAAAATACGGATTCGCACTCAACCTCTTCCCCCTAGTCACAGCAGGTTCTGCTATCACAACTCCTTTTTTTATCACATTACTTGTACCCATATGCATAGACGTATTATTCAAATACAACATGTGGATTTATATGATGTTTACCTGCTGATTTTTTCTTATCGAAACCATTTCGTCAAGTAGCATCCGTACACAACGGTATGTCTTAAATATGCCAGGGGCTTCGTTTTCCCCGTAACACGGCAATAAAAGTCCGAACACCGTCATGGAAGTTTGGCACCCCGAACTTATAGCATTATATGCATCAACTCCGAGTCATGTCTTGGGTCAATAGTTGGGTTTGCCCGGCTCCCATGTTTTGGTACCTTACGTTCCGCTATATCGGCTAAGGTAGCACTGGGAGAACTACTGCGATTGTGTCCTGGTTCTTCCGGATGAGCACCTCAGTAGAGAAAGCCGAAAAATGACTATCATGATACAGCGAGAGCTGGTCAGCTGTTCGAGCGGTCACAAAATCTTTAAGGATTTCTCCCGCATAATGCCATAACCAATGCAGCGTGCGATGGATCGGCTTTTTCTCCGATCAGGCGCTTATAGAGCCCCTAGTACGGTCTTCCAAACACAAGGGGCTGCGCCGACCATACTAAAGCTCCTATGGCTAAGTGAGAGTGATAAAACCCTATAGTCTGATTGCCTGGTTCGTTGTGCTGAGCACCTCCTTCGGAGGACCCAAAACTGGGATAAAGAGTGCTCAGGTTTATCCTGAACACCCCCGTACTCCTTACATGGGGGCAGAAGCCGACGACTGGCCAACTCTCAGCCTTAACATACAAACGGCCGCACAGGAGGGTAAACTTTTATATAACAGGCGACATATCAACGACCTCGTTCAAACATTACAACGAACAACATCATCGGCATTCATGGAAATATAATGTCCTTGGTACATAGCTCCGCTGCAAGGTAGGATCCTTTCAGGACACTCTTGTAATACAATTCGGGCTTGCGGTTCTCCTTCCCCTCCGGCGGTCCCTCGGTCACTAGCCTTTCGGCATCCATCTCCTCCCAGTGCACCTTTGCAAGGGCGAAGGCCATTCAAGCTCCTTCTATACAGACCGACCGCTTGATGACGTCAAGTCGAGGGCAAGCGCCTACAAGCCGCCTCAGAGCCCGAAGTAGCTGCTTGGAATCGGCTCGGCAGGCCATAGCTGGATAACCACATCTTTCATGGCTAGTTCCGCCGCCTTATGCAGTTCGATCAGCTGTTTTAGTTGATCGGCAAAAGGCACCGGATAATTCGGTGCCAAATATTGCGACCAAATGAGCTTATCGGCGGTGTTCCTTCCTTCGGCTCGGTAGAAGTGAGCGGCATCTGATATACTGTGAGGCAGCTCGGCAAATACACCTGAGAAGTCCGGATTCACAATCAGAAACATAGTTTTCCCTTAAAATACTTGCTTTACATGGGAAAAGCTTTACCCGCCACAATCTTCCTCGCCTCTTGGATCCCCTGCAGGGTGCTTTGGGTTTCCCCCCGGGCGTCGCTCGTGGCTTGATGCGCCTTGGTGAGTTCAGACTCTTTCTCCGTTAAACTCTGCTCCAAGGCCTCGCATTTACTTACGGCCTCTTGCAGCTCCTGCTCAGCTTTAATAACTCTGGCTTCGTGTTTCTCATGAAGAGTCCGCTCCGTGGCCGCCTTTTTCTCGGCCTTGGCAACGGCCCTTTTGAGGGCCTCGACTTCGGTCATAACCCCTAGCACAAATTATGCAGTTTATTTCATACTGAACATTTATTTCACAATAAATGCACGCAACGCTTGTGCATACCTTGTTTATCCCTCAATTGCATTTTTAATTGGCCAATTTCTTCTATGGCCCGCTCCAGACTTTGATTCAGTCTGGAGATCTCCGCAGTACGAGAGGTAGCAGCCGCTACAGGTATCTGCTTGGAACAGAAGAGAAATCAATATCACTCAATGAGTCTTCCTGTGATCATCAATGCAATCCCCTGTCCGGTTCCTTCTTTCACCGAACAGGGTATCCGGGGCTACTATCTATACTATGACACTCTTCGGTAAACTTATAAAACATACCTCAAAGCCTCTTATAAGGCTGATACAGGCTTCATTCAGTCCACTCTTGGTTGACTGAATCTTCTCAATCACCGCACCCATAAGGGGATGGTGTTCGTCAACAATGGAGGCGTCTCGTAATGCCACCAACAAAGCATCCGACACCTCTGGATGGACAAAGGTCGCCGGCGGAATAGGCACGCCCCCTCCAGCCGAAGGAGGCTGGCTTCTTGATTCTGGAGCTGTATAAACCTCTGGAATCGCATCCGGTGAGGAGCCGAACTCAGGATCGCCCCCGCCGTCAGACCCTATGGGAATCTTTTCCCCCACGTGTCTGGCCTCTGCGGTTTGACCTCTAGGCGCCGCCTTCACGGTTTCTTCCTTTCCTCCTTGGCCGGGGTCCTTCTAGGACGAAGCCTCGGTGTTATGCACCTGTTTAGAGGAAGGGGCCTTTTGAGGCGTCCCACTCTCCATAGCATTCGAGCTCAGCAGGTCCTCTGATGAGGATTGTTTGGTACCGGACCTCACCGGACTACCAAAAAATATGGCTTAAGGTTAAAATACAAGCCACGATGAGTCCAGACGCTTAAACGTACTCAGATTTTATATACTTACGAGTTGACCAGGGGTTGGGCCCAGGGATCCCATGCCAGGCCATTGTCGGAGGCGGCAGTGGACTTCTCTGGAAGAGAAGCCCTTCCCCTTTTGGGTAGTTCGGCCTTGAAGGGTGCAGAGCCCGTCCTCTTCCTCCTTCCCCCTGGAGGGGATTCATCTTCCTCCTCCTTTTTATCCTCTTCCGAGGCGGAACGGGCATCAGAGCCTTCGGGTATTGTGTCTGAAGTGCCGCGACGACGAAGGCCGCCCCGGGTCTTTTTGGCCTCCTTTTTGGCCGTCTTCTTCGGCACCTTGTAGGGCGCCGGGACCAGCATCTTCGTCAGAAGTTGAATGAACGGGTCTTCGGGAAACGGGGCAGGACAATGGATCCGCTCCGCCTTCTTCGTCCAGCTCTGGGGGAGTTGAATAAACATGCGTTAAGCGCTTCCTTTGGGTCATGCAGATAGAAAAGTTTGATAAACTCACCGAACTTGCAGGGCGGGGCAGTTGGTACCCGCGGTCTTCGGCGGACTCCGGCCATAATTTGCTGGACTTGAAAGCACCTTCCAAATGTCCTCGTGCGAGGAGCCGAAGAACCTGTTGGGGAACATAGTAATTTCAAAAAAATTCCTACGCACACGCAAGATCATGGTGATGCATAGCAACGAGAGGGGAGAGTGTGATCTACGTACCCTTGTAGATCGACAACGGAAGCGTTAACTTGGTTGATGTAGTCGAACGTCTTCACGGCCCGACCGATCAAGCACCGAAACTACGGCACCTCCGAGTTCTAGGACATGTTCAGCTCGATGACGATCCCCGGACTCCGATCCAGCAAAGTGTCGGGGAAGAGTTCCGTCAGCACGATGGCGTGGTGACGATCTTGATGTACTACTGTCGCAGGGCTTCGCCTAAGCACCGCTACAATATTATCGAGGACTATGGTGGAAGGGGGCACCGCACACGGCAAAGAATATGATCACGTGGATCAACTTGTGTCCTTAGGGGTGCCCCTTGCCTCCGTATATAAAGGTTCAAAGGGGGGGGGGCGGCCGGCCAAGAGGAGGCGCGCCAGGAGGAGTCCTACTCCCTCCGGGAGTAGGACTCCCCCCTTTTCCTAGTTGGAATAGGATTCGCGGAGGGGGGGGGGGAAGAGGAGAGAGAGGAGGAAGGGGGGCCGGCCCCCTCTCCTTGTCCTATTCGGACCAAGGGGGGGAGGGGCGCGCGGCCCATCTCTGGCCACCTCTCCTCTCTTCCACTAAGGACCACTAAGGCCCATATACCTCTTGGGGGGGGTTCCGGTAACCTCCCGGTAATCCGGTAAAATCCCGATTTCACCCGGAACACTTCCGATATCCAAACATAGGCTTCCAATATATCAATCTTTATGTATCGACCATTTCGAGACTCCTCGTCATGTCCGTGATCACATCCGGGACTCTGAACAACCTTCGGTACATCAAAACGCATAAACTCATAATATAACTGTCATCAAAACCTTAAGCATGCGGACCCTACGGGTTCGAGAACAATGTAGACATGACCGAGACACGTCTCCGGTCAATAACCAATAGCGGGACCTGGATGCTCATATTGGTTCCTACATATTCTACGAAGATCTTTTATCGGTCAGACCGCATAACAACATACGTTGTTCCCTTTGTCATCGGTATGTTACTTGCTCGAGATTCGATCGTCGGTATCCTATACCTAGTTCAATCTCATTACCGGCAAGTCTCTTTACTCGTTCTGTAATACATCATCCCGCAACTAACTCATTAGTTGCAATGCTTGCAAGGCTTAAGTGATGTGCATTACCGAGAGGGCCCAGAGATACCTCTCCGACAATCGGAGTGACAAATCCTAATCTCGAAATACGCCAACCCAACATGTACCTTTGGAGACACCTGTAGAGCTCCTTTATAATCACCCAGTTACGTTGTGACGTTTGGTAGCACACAAAGTGTTCCTCTGGCAAACGGGAGTTGCATAATCTCATAGTCATAGGAACATGTATAAGTCATGAAGAAAGCAATAGCAACATACTAAACGATCGGGTGCTAAGCTAATGGAATGAGTCATGTCAATCAGATCATTCAACTAATGATGTGATCCCGTTAATCAAATAACAACTCTTTGTCCATGGTTAGGAAACATAACCATCTTTGATTAACGAGCTAGTCAAGTAGAGGCATACTAGTGACACTCTGTTTGTCTATGTATTCAGACATGTATTATATTTCCGGTTAATACAATTCTAGCATGAATAATAAACTTTTATCATGATATAAGGAAATAAATAATAACTTTATTATTGCCTCTAGGGCATATTTCCTTCAGTCTCCCACTTGCACTAGAGTCAATAATCTAGATTACACAGTAATGGTTCTAACACCCATGGAGCCTTGGTGCTGATCATGTTTTGCTCGTGGAAGAGGCTTAGTCAATGAGTCTGCAACATTCAGATCTGTTTGTATCTTGCAAATCTCTATGTCTCCCACCTGGACTAGATCTCGGATGGAATTGAAGCGTGTCTTGATGTGCTTGGTTCTCTTGTGAAATCTAGATTCCTTCGCCAAGGCAATAGAACCAATATTGTCACAAAAGATTTTCATTGGACCCGATGCACTAGGTATGACACCTAGATCGGATATGAACTCCTTCATCCAGACTCCTTCATTTGCTGCTTCCGAAGCAGCTATGTATTCCGCTTCACACATAGATCCCGCCACGACGCTCTGTTTAGAACTGCACCAACTGACAGCTCCACCGTTTAATGTAAACATGTATCCGGTTTGCGATTTAGAATCGTCCGGATCAGTGTCAAAGCTTGCATCAACGTAACCGTTTACGATGAGCTCTTTGTCACCTCCATATACGAGAAACATATCCTTAGTCCTTTTCAGATACTTCAGGATGTTCTTGACCGCTGTCCAGTGATCCACTCCTGGATTACTTTGGTACCTCCCTGCTAGACTTATAGCAAGGCACACATCAGGTCTGGTACACAGCATTGCATACATGATAGAGCCTATGGCTGAAGCACAGGGAACATCTTTCATTTTCTCTCTATCTTCTGCAGTGGTCGAGCATTGAGTCTGACTCAACTTCACACCTTGTAACACAGGCAAGAACCCTTTCTTTGCTTGATCCATTTTGAACTTCTACAAAATCTTGTCAAGGTATGTGCTTTGTGAAAGTCCAATTAAACGTCTTGATCTATCTCTATAGATCTTTATGCCTAATATGTAAGCAGCTTCACCGAGGTCTTTCATTGAAAAACTCTTATTCAAGTATCCCTTTATGCTATCCAGAAATTCTATATCATTTCCAATCAGTAATATGTCATCCACATATAATATCAGAAATGCTACAGAGCTCCCACTCACTTTCTTGTAAATACAGGCTTCTCCAAAAGTCTGTATAAAACCAAATGCTTTGATCACACTATCAAAGCGTTTATTCCAACTCCGAGAGGCTTGCACCAGTCCATAAATGGATCGCTGGAGCTTGCACACTTTGTTAGCTCCCTTTGGATCGACAAAACCTTCCGGTTGCATCATATACAACTCTTCTTCCAGAAATCCATTCAGGAATGCAGTTTTGACATCCATCTGCCAAATTTCATAATCATAAAATGCGGCAATTGCTAACATGATTCGGACAGACTTAAGCATCGCTACGGGTGAGAAGGTCTCATCGTAGTCAACCCCTTGAACTTGCCGAAACCCTTTTGCGACAAGTCGAGCTTTGTAGACAGTAATATTACTGTCGGCGTCAGTCTTCTTCTTGAAGATCCATTTATTCTCAATTGCTTGCCGATCATTGGGCAAGTCAACCAAAGTCCACACTTTGTTCTCATACATGGATCCCATCTCAGATTTCATGGCTTCAAGCCATTTTGCGGAATCTGTGCTTACCATCGCTTCTTCATAGTTCGTAGGTTCATCATGATCTAGTAGCATGACTTCCAGAACTGGATTACCGTACCACTCTGGCGCGGATCTCACTCTGGTTGATCTACGAGGTTCAGTAGTATCTTGTTCTGAAGTTTCATGATCATTATCATTAGCTTCCTCACTAATTGGTGTAGGTGTCACAGAAACAGTTTTCTGTGATGCACTACTTTCCAATAATGGAGCAGGTACAGTTACCTCGTCAAGTTCTACTTTCCTCCCACTCACTTATTTCGAGAGAAACTCCTTCTCCAGAAATTTTCCGAACTTAGCAACAAAAGTCTTGCCTTCGGATCTGTGATAGAAGGTGTACCCAATTGTGATAGAAGGAACCGGTTCTTGTGATGAACTACTTTTCAATAAGGGAGTAGATACAGTTATCTCATCAAGTTCTATTTTCCTCCACTCACTTCTTTCGAGAGAAACTCCTTCTCTAGAAAGGATCCGATTTTAGCAACGAAAATCTTGCCTTCAGATCTGTGATAGAAGGTGTACCCAATTGTCTCCTTTGGGTATCCTATGAAGACACATTTCTCCGATTTGGGTTCGAGCTTATCTGGTTGAAGTTTCTTCACATAAGCATCGCAGCCCCAAACTTTGAGAAACAACAACTTTGGTTTCTTGCCAAACCACAGTTCATAAGGCGTCGTCTCAACGGATTTTGATGGTGCCCTATTTAACGTGAATGCGGCCGTCTCTAAAGCATAACCCCAAAATGATAGCGGTAAATCGGTAAGAGACATCATAGATCGCACCATATCAAGTAAAGTACGATTACGATGTTCGGACACACCATTTCGCTGTGGTGTTCCCGGTGGCGTGAGTTGCGAAACTATTCCACATTGTTTCAAATGTAAACCAAACTCGTAACTCAAATATTCTCCTCCACGATCAGATCGTAGAAACTTTATTTTCTTGTTACGATGATTTTCAACTTCACTCTGAAATTCTTTGAACTTTTCAAACGTTTCAGACTTATGTTTCATTAAGTAGATATATCCATATCTGCTTAAGTCATCTGTGAAGGTGAGAAAATAACGATATCCGCCACGAGCCTCAATATTCATCGGAGCACATACATCAGCATGTATGATTTCCAACAAATCTGTTGCTCTCTCCATAGTACCGGAGAACGGCGTTTTAGTCATCTTGCCCATGAGGCACGGTTCGCAAGTACCAAGTGATTCATAATCAAGTGGTTCCAAAAGTCCATCAGTATGGAGTTTCTTCATGTGTTTTACACCGATATGACCTAAACGGCAGTGCCATAAATAAGTTGCACTATCTTTATCAACTCTGCATCTTTTGGCTTCAACATTATGAATATGTGTGTTACTACAATCGTGATTCAATAAGAATAGACCACTCTTCAAGGGTGTATGACCATAAAAGATATTACTCATATAAATAGAACAACCATTATTCTCTGATTTAAATGAATAACCGTCTCGCATCAAACAAGATCCAGATATAATGTTCATGCTTAACCCTGGCACCAAATAACAATTATTTAGGTCTAATATTAATCCCGAAGGTAGATGTAGAGGTAGCGTGCCGACCGCGATCACATCGACTTTGGAACCGTTTCCCACGTGCATCGTCACCTCGTCCTTAGCCAATCTTCGCTTAATTCGTAGTCCCTGTTTCGAGTTGCAAATATTAGCAACAGAACCAGTATCAAATACCCAGGTGCTACTGCGAGCATTAGTAAGGTACACATCAATAACATGTATATCACATATACCTTTGTTCACCTTGCCATCCTTCTTATCCGCCAAATACTTGGGGCAGTTCCGCTTCCAGTGACCAGTCTGCTTGCAGTAGAAGCACTCAGTTTCAGGCTTAGGTCCAGACTTGGGTTTCTTCTCTTGAGCAGCAACTTGCTTGCTGTTCTTCTTGAAGTTCCCCTTCTTCTTCCCTTTGCCGTTTTTCTTGAAACTAGTGGTCTTGTTGACCATCAACACTTGATGCTCCTTTTTGATTTCTACCTCCACAGCTTTCAGCATTGCGAAGAGCTCAGGAATAGTCTTATTCATCCCTTGCATATTATAGTTCATCATGAAGCTCTTGTAGCTTGGTGGCAGTGATTGGAGAATTTTGTCAATGACGCAATCATCTGGAAGATTAACTCCCATTTGAATCAAGTGATTATTATACCCAGACATTTTGAGTATATGCTCACTGACAGAACTGTTCTCTTCCATCTTGCAGCTATAGAACTTATTGGAGACTTCATATCTCTCAATCCGGACATTTGCTTGAAATATTAACTTCAACTCCTGGAACATCTCATATGCTCCATGACGTTCCAAACGTCATTGAAGTCCCGGTTCTAAGCCGTAAAGCATGGCACACTGAACTATCGAGTAGTCATCAGCTTTGCTCTGCCAAACGTTCACAACATCTGGTGTTGCTCCAGCAGCAGGCCTGGCACCCAGCAGTGCTTCCAGGACGTAATTCTTCTGTGAAGCAATGAGGATAATCCTCAAGTTACGGACCCAGTCCGTGTAATTGCTACCATCATCTTTCAACTTTGCTTTCTCAAGGAACGCATTAAAATTCAACGAACAACAGCACGGGCCATTTATCTACAATCATACATAAACAAGCAAGATACTATCAGGTACTAAGTTCATGATAAATTTAGGTTCAATTAATCATATTACTTAAAGAACTCCCACTTAGATAGACATCCCTCTAATCCTCTAAGTGATTACGTGATCCAAATCAACTAAACCATGTCCGATCATCACGTGAGATGGAGTAGTTTCATTGGTGAACATCACTATGTTGATCATATCTACTATATGATTCACGCTCGACCTTTCAGTCTCCGTGTTCCGAGGCCATATCTGTATATGCTTGGCTCGTCAAGTATAACCTGAGTATTCCGCGTGTGCAACTGTTTTGCACCCATTGTATTTGAATGTAGAGCCTATCACACCTGATCATCACGTGGTGTCTCAGCACGAAGAACTTTCGCAACGATGCATACTCAGGGAGAACACTTCTTGATAATTAGTGAGAGATCATCTTATAATGCTACCGTCAATCAAAGCAAGATAAGATGCATAAAAGATAAACATCACATGCAATCAATATAAGTGATATGATATGGCCATCATCATCTTGTGCTTGTGATCTCCATCTCCGAAGCACCATCATGATCACCATCGTCACCGGCGCGACACCTTGATCTCCATCATAGCATCGTTGTCGTCTCGCCAATCTTATGCTTCCACGACTATCGCTACCGCTTAGTGATAAAGTAAAGCATTATAGCGCGATTGCATTGCATACAATAAAGCGACAACCATATGGCTCCTGCCAGTTGCCGATAACTCGGTTACAAAACATGATCATCTCATACAATAAAGTTAGCATCATGTCTTGACCATATCACATCACAACATGCCCTGCAAAAACAAGTTAGACGTCCTCTACTTTGTTGTTGCATGTTTTACGTGGCTGCTACGGGCTTAAGCAAGAACCAATCTTACCTACGCATCAAAACCACAACGATAGTTTGTCAAGTTGGTGCTGTTTTAACCTTCACAAGGACAAGGCGTAGCCACACTCAATTCAACTAAAGTTGGAGAAACTGTCACCCGCAAGCCACCTATGTGCAAAGCACGTCGGGAGAACCGGTCTCGCGTAAGCGTACGCGTAATGTCGGTCCGGGCCGCTTCGTCCAACAATACCGCCGAACCAAAGTATGACATGCTGGTAAGTAGTATGACTTATATCGCCCACAACTCACTTGTGTTCTACTCGTGCATATAACATCAACATATAAAACCTAGGCTCTGATACCACTGTTGGGGAACGTAGTAATTTCAAAAAATTTCCTACGCACATGAAAGATCATGGTGATGCATAGCAACGAGAGGGGAGAGTGTGATCTACGTACCCTTGTAGATCGACAATGGAAGCGTTAACTTGGTTGATGTAGTCGAACGTCTTCACGGCCCGACCGATCAAGCACCGAAACTACGGCACCTCCAAGTTCTAGCACACGTTCAGCTCGATGACGATCCCCGGACTCCGATCCAGCAAAGTGTTGGGGAAGAGTTCCGTCAGCACGACGGTGTGCTGACGATCTTGATGTACTATTGTCGCAGGGCTTCGCCTAAGCACCGCTACAATATTATCGAGGACTATGGTGGAAGGGGGCACCGCACATAGCTAAGAATATGATCACGTGGATCAACTTGTGTCCTTAGGGGTGCCCCTTGCCTCCGTATATAAAGGTTCAAAAGGGGGGGGCGGCCGGCCAAGAGGAGGCGCGCCAGGAGGAGTCCTACTCCCTCCGGGAGTAGGACTCCCCCCCTTTTCCTAGTTGGAATAGGATTCGCGGAGGGGAGGGGGAAGAGGAGAGAGAGGAGGAAGGGCGGCCGGCCCCCTCTCCTTGTCCTATTCGGACCAAGGGGGGAGGGGCGCGTGGCCCATCTCTGTCCACCTCTCCTCTCTTCCACTAAGGCCCACAAAGGCCCATATACCTCCCGGGGGGTTCCGGTAACCTCCCGGTAATCCGGTAAAATCCCGATTTCACCCGGAACACTTCTGATATCCAAACATAGGCTTCCAATATATCAATCTTTATGTCTCGACCATTTCGAGACTCCTCGTCATGTCCGTGATCACATCCGGGACTCCGAACAACCTTCGGTACATCAAAACGCATAAACTCATAATATAACTGTCATCGAAACCTTAAGCGTGCGGACCCTACGGGTTCGAGAACAATGTAGACATGACTGAGACACGTCTCCGGTCAATAACCAATAGCGGGACCTGGATGCCCATATTGGTTCCTCCATATTCTACGAAGATCTTTTATCAGTCAGACCACATAACAACATACGTTGTTCCCTTTGTCATCGGTATGTAACTTGCCCGAGATTCGATCGTCGGTATCCTATACCTAGTTCACTCTCGTTACCGGCAAGTCTCTTTACTCGTTCTGTAATACATCATCCTGCAACTAACTCATTAGTTGCAATGCTTGCAAGGCTTAAGTGATGTGCATTACCGAGAGGGCCTAGAGATACGTCTCCGACAATCGGAGTGACAAATCCTAATCTCGAAATACGCCAACCCAACATGTACCTTTGGAGACACCTGTAGAGCTCCTTTATAATCACCCAGTTACGTTGTGACGTTTGGTAGCACAAAAAGTGTTCCTCTGGCAAACGGGAGTTGCATAATCTCATAGTCATAGGAACATGTATAAGTCATGAAGAAAGCAATAGCAACATACTAAACGATCGGGTGCTAAGCTAATGGAATGGGTCATGTCAATCAGATCATTCAACTAATGATGTGATCCCGTTAATCAAATAACAACTCTTTGTCCATGGTTAGGAAACATAACCATCTTTGATTAACCAGCTAGTCAAGTAGAGGCATACTAGTGAGACTCTGTTTGTCTATGTATTCACACATGTATTATGTTTCCGGTTAATACAATTCTAGCATGAATAATAAACTTTTATCATGATATAAGGAAATAAATAATAACTTTATTATTGCCTCTAGGGCATATTTCCTTCAGAACCTTCACAAAGTTTGGTGCTTGGCCGGATCGAAATCCCATAGATTGCAAGTCCGGTGTTGACAAGGCAATATCCGGCGGACTAACATCACCTCGACTACGTTGACAAGTTCAATGTTCTTATCTCCCATATCTTTAACGCGCGTCTGAAGCACCGACTGTTTGTTGGATGAGGACCAGTCCAGGCCTTTCTTGACCCAGGATGTAAGCCGCAGAGGAGTGCCAGATCGAAACTCGAGAGAGGCGGCCCATTCCTTGCCGCATGGCTCAGTGATGTAAAACCACTGCTGTTGCCACTCCTTGACAGAATCATTAAAGGTTCCCACTGGCCATACGATGTTGGGCATCTTGCTCACCATAGCGCCCCCGCACTCGGCGTGCTCTCCGCCCACCACCTTGGGCTTCACATTAAAAACCTTCAGCCATAAACTGAAGTGCGGCGAAATACGGAGAAAAGCCTCGCACACGACAATGAATGCCGATATGTTGAGGAAGGAGTTTGGGGACAGATCGTGAAGATCGATCCCATAATAATACATGAGGCCGCGGACGAACGGGTGGAGGGGAAACCCTAGCCCGCGGACAAAGTGCAGGAGGAATACAACCCTCTCGTGGGGTTCCGGAGTAGGGACAATCTGTCTCGCTGTCGGGAGACGGTGGCTGATTTTCTTGACCAGATACCCGGCCTCCCGAAGCTTTTTGATATCCTTCTCTCGGACGGTAGAGGCCATCCATTTGCCTCCTGCTCTGGATCCGGACATCTTTGGAAGACGTTTTGTGGGTAGAGAAGGTGAACGCTTGGGCGCTGGATCCTAAGCGGAATGGAATGAATTGGGAAGAAGGTGTGGGTGAAAAGAATGAATCCTAATCCCTTTATAAGGGCGGAAGAGGCGATGCGCCTCCCCACTCGCCTGGTAAAACCTCTTATTCCCCAAGCCCCGTAATTGATGGCGCGGTTGGGTTACCCGCATCCGTATTGATGAGAATCCCGTGATAAGGGGACATGATCTCTGCTTCGACAAGACGTGCTGAGGAAACCACCTCGCAATGTGTGCAGTGGCTGGTTGAGAAAAACGGTTCGAATAATGACCGGGTGGTGGCGTGATGTCATGCTGTCAAATGTATCAGCAAATTAGATCTATGGAAATATTATTCTCTCTACGGTGGTATGTGGAACTTGTTTTGCAGAGCCGGACGCTATCCTTGTGTTCAAAATCTTTTGTGGAGGAGGAACCCGCCTTGCAATGCCGAAGACAAAACTGCACGCCGGACTCATCGTCATTGAAGCCTGGTTCAGGGGCTACTGAGGGAGTCCTGGATTAGGGGGTCTCCGGACAGCCGGACTATATCCTTTGGTCGGACTGTTGGATGAAGATACAAGATTGAAGACTTCGTCCCGTGTCCGGATGGGACTTTCCTTGGCGTAGGCAAGCTTGGCAATACGGATATGTAGATCTCCTCCCTTGTAACCGACTCTATGTAACCCTAGCCCCTCCGGTGTCTATATAAACTGAAGGGTTTAGTCCATAGGACAACAGACAATCATACCATAGGCTAGCTTCTAGGGTTTAGCCTCTATGATCTCGTGGTAGATCAACTCTTGTAATACTCATATCATCAATAACAATCAAGCAGGACGTAGGGTATTACCTCCATCAAGAGGGCCCGAACCTGGGTAAACATTACCAGTGCCTACTAATGGCGCATTACCAGTGCGCCATTAGTAGCATGCCACTAGTATATCTTACTAATGGCGCACCACAGGTGCGCCATTAGTATCTGGTATACTAACGGCGCACCAACTAGTGCGCCATTAGTATGTAACAGCATGCGCCATTAGTGTGCCTCCCGGGGGGCCATACGTAAGCATGGCTTTGTCATACTAATGGCGCATTCTCTGTTGATGCGCCATTAGTATCCTTTGGCATACTAATGGCGCACCTGGTGGTGATGCGCCATTAGTATGAATATTTGGTTTTTTTTCCTTTTCTGATTTTTGCGCAGGTTACAAAATATATTATTAGACAGAATATAAAATATATTATTAGACAGAATATAGACAGCAGCACACAGCAACATCAGATTCATCGAATACAATAGAAGATTAGTCTCCGAATACAATTCATCATATTAGTCTCCGAATTCAAAAGACCGAACAAAGATAAAACATTACAAGTCTCAAGACCGCGAGTATCGAGTTTGTCGGAAGTAATACTAATCCTAACAAGTCCTACTAATCATCATCATACAACTTCTACTCGTTATTCATAACAAGTCATACGATCATCATCTTGATAGTCTTCGAACCAACCCTACTTAATTGTTCTTAGCACATGATCATCAGTATTAGGCAGGACCTAAATACCCTATTTAAGCTAAAATAGCATAAAACAATATAGACCCTGACTCTCCATTATGGAGAATGGAGAACATCCTGTCTCCAATTCTTGCGCTTCGCTTCCTTTTGCTTCCAAGAAGCTCCTTACGACTGTCCATACATTTTTCCCATCCTTTGATTTTCATGTCTCCGCTTCTTTTAGAAATCTCGTATGGACAGTTGAGATTCGTAGGACGACCTAGCTGTATGTTCAAAACATTAACACTACCTTTCAGATACATCATATGAGGCACACAATTCTCTGGGATTATCTGTTGAAAAACATAGTAATAACTTCATAGTTAGCAATGATGTACTAGTTTTAGAAGTATGCAAAAGATGCACGGATGTCGTAATAGTAAAAATCTTACCAGGGTATCTCCATGGTAGTTACCGTAGTTGAACACATGCACTAGTGGCACGTATTTACCATAATGTTGAGGAGTTTGATTGTAGATATTGTAATTCTCAATGTCAGTACAAAATCCGACCTAATGATTTTTCTCCTTGTAAGTTGTTAATTCGGAGCCATCGGTGTAGTGGGTTTTGTCTACCATCTCCCGCACATTCTTTGAACAATAAAAATAAGCTGTCAATGGAAATAAGCTGTCCACTATTTTGAAATAAACAGTATAAATTAGCTAATAACTATGTTTGAGAAACTCACATAGCGGTAGAACTGGAGGCGTATCAACAAGGACCCAAATGTCCATATTGTCTTGGTTGATGTCAGGATTACCAAGATCCATGGTGATAAGCATACCCTCATCAAAACCATACATCTTGCAAAATGCTTCCCAATTTTTGCAACCAAAATGGGTTACGCTCTCAGAATTATATAGATTTACTTCAAAGTCAACATCGTGATGAGTCCTTAGGTGAATTTTCTTTGTTTCAGAAATTTCATGGTCTTCAAAATCCATCCTCTCCAAGACATAGCGTCTTGCATGGCATGGGATAAGCTATACTTGAATTGTAAAAGATGAAAATTACACGTTGAAATAGTTGAAGTCATGCTTAATTATGAAAATAACACTTGTCGTCATTGTGTACCGTTTCAACTTTGAAGGTCTCCTCGAGCTTAATGTTGAAGCGCCGATCATCGTCCAGGTGAGGCATGTCGCATAGACCTCGATCGTCGTGGCACCAGTCGCACTCCGCCGGGAGACTTTCGTCGTCCGATGATGATGACGACATATCCTGGGACAGCTCCCAGAATTGCTTGCCGCCCGAACCACCGGCCTCATCGTTGTGGGCCATGTTTCGCTCTAAATAGGAAAAAAGTTTGGTCAAAAAGTTGGTTATTGTCAAGGAACAAGATCATGGTCTCATCATTTAGGGTTTGTCGACACCAGGCACCCTAAAAGCCTAAGCTTTCACCATTTAGGGTTTGTCGATGCCGAGGCACCCTAAAAGCCTAAGCGTACATCATTTAGGTTCTCATCGACACCGAGGCATCCGGGGCAGCCAAGTTAAGTTTTCATCATTTAGGGTTTATCGATGCCGAGGCACCCTAGGTTGGGCCTAATCACTTGGCACTAATCACTTGGCTCTATTGCCACCTATGGTTTAATACAGCAAGAATAAAGGGGCGGTTGATCCTACTTAATTAAGTACTAAGATACCCCGGGCCATGCATTAGTAGCAAGTACCCCATATGTCCGATTTTTAGCAAAGTCATGCTAAAATTCACGGAAAATTTCAGCATGACCTTTGCTGAAAATAGGACATATGGATTCCGGCAAACTCAAGGGCCTCTCGGGGTACCTGCAAAATCATCACGACACGAAGGGCCTCTCAAGGGCCTCAAGCAGCAGCGGCCCTTCACGAGCGAACTCAATGAGTGTGAACCAACAGAGTGTGGGTCACCACAATATGCTTGCAAGTAATTTTTCTGTAACTAAGGCACAATATGCTTGCAAGTAAATCACAATATGCTTGCAAGTAATTTTTCTGTAACAGTCTTGCCCCTATTTGAAGGACAAGCAAATAGATACAATGGGTAGCTTTGGCACAATCCTAAGGCACAATCCTCTGAATAATTCATCACTGTAGGCCGGCATGAAACACACTCCTCCAAAAAAGCCTAAAATTCCACTATTATTGCATGTAAAAAAGCCTAAAATCCACTAGTATTTCTTCTAAGAAAGCCTTAAAAGTCCACTATTATTGACAATCAAAATATGATCTGAACTGTAAGGAGTTAACTGAAAAATGAGTGTTAACTGAAGTTTTCCAGTACAGATCACAACTGAAGTTATTCATAGAATATAGTGACATCAAATGCAGTTAATTAGTATTAATTGAATCTTAGTAAGGTTCATTCTGAAGTCAAAAGTCCCCAAATAGTGAAAGGGAACAAACAAAAAAATGTTCGGGAAATTCCAAAAGAGTCTAAAGGTATGGGTTGGTTTTTGGTTCCAATTTGAAAACCCAAAATTTCATCAACACATTAATTATAATTTGTTTGTGCAAATACTTCTCTCAGGCAGCCACACACATCTTTCTTCATCCAATTTTTTCCTACAGCATCATTGAACATCTAAAACTTACTAGCTCAACTTGAGAAAAAAATGGATAGGCAGGGACATTTGTGCTTTTTGCCATCTAATCTAATCTACCTCTGCTTGATTAACTATTGTTTTGGTTTTCACTTTGTGCCAGCCCATTAGATTAGTTGGTAAAGTACATGCTTCATCTTACATTCCCTACCTGTGTGTACATGCATTTGCAGGCTTTCAAATAAAGATTGTCAATACTCTGGGAGGTGGCAGTACTACTGTGCTAGTGTGCTAGTACGGGTTTTTATTCTTTGGAACCTTCTACTTATGAAGCTCTCTCAAGTAAAGATTTTCAACTAGTAGTACATTTTTGTATGGTGCAAAAGTCCAGCAGCACTAGAACTGAACTGACTGATCTATACATGTTGTAGGAGGAGCTATATCATTTTCTCCATGGGGAAGGAGGAGAGGGAGGAAGGAGGAAGGAGGAGAGGTACCTGGGCGGGCGCGGCCGGTCACCGGAGGGGTTGGGGTCAGGGTTGGGGTTGGCGGCAGCGTCGAAGGGATGGCTCGATTGGTCGTCGGGGAGGCCTCCTGGGCGCCTCGGTTGGTCGTGGGGAGGCCGGCAGCCGCGGTCGTCGTCCTGCACCCCGTGCCCGGACTGAGGTAGAGGCGGCGCAGGGCAGGGGCCGACGCGGGGAGGCTGTCGGCGACGGCGAGGTCGCGGAGGCGTCGGCTATGGCGGAGCTGCAGTGGTGGGGGGCGCGGGGGCGGCGGCGCACGTAGGGGCGGCGGCAACGTGGGGCGGGGCAGCGCGCGGGGGGGGGGACTAGATCTGGCGAGAGGGAGGGACGAAGGGGTCGGGCTAGGGGGGAAGATTACTAATGGCGCAACCCTGAGCGGTGCGCCATTAGAATGTTTTTTCTAGATAGCAATGGCGCATCCCAGAGCGGTGCGCCATTAGAATGTTTTTTAGATAGCAATGGCGCACTACACGAGCGGTGCGCCATTAGTATGTTTATTATTATTATTTTTTGTTGCTATTTTTTAATATTTTTTTATAAAAACAGTAATAATTTTTTTATGAATATGAAAAAATATCATCAAATGGGGGTGCTCGGCGGCGGTGGAGCCGGCCAGGGAGGGTGCGGTGGGTCGGCGGCGACGGTGGAGCGGGGAGGGTGCGGTGGGTCATCGTCGGCGGTGGAGCTAGCGGGGGAGGGTGCGGGGGGTGTTCGGCGGCGGTGGAGCGGGCCGGGAAGGGTGCGGTGGGTCGGCGGCGGTGGTGGAGCGCGGGACGGTGCGGTGGGTCGGCGGCGGCGGTGGAGCTAGCGGGGGAGGGTGCGGGGGGGGATCGAGATCGATATGAAGGGGGATAGCAATCGAGATTTAAAAATATTCATCAAAATGTAAAAAATATTCATGAATTTGAAAAATGTCCATGAAATTTAAAAATATTCATGAGTTTAAAAATATTCATGAGTTCAAATTTGATATCATACGCCTCAGAGGTCATCAGGTTGTGCTCGGCGCCCTGTGACAAGGCGAATATGAGTTGTTCTTCCGCGGAAGAATCTTCATGTAAAGGGTACGACAGAAGCTTCTGCTTGAACCAATGCGTGAAACATGAGTTGTGCTCTTTACTAGTTTAAACAACGAGTGAAACGCGTGAATCTTGAAGTAAATATATATATATATATATATATATATATATATATATATATATATATATATATATATATACTAATGGCGCACCGGGTAATAGTGCGCCATTACTAGTTTAAACTAGTAATGGCGCACTGTGAAACGATGCGCCATTAGTAGTTTTGCAAAAAAAGAATATTTTTTTTACAGTAATGGCGCACTGTCTGCTTGGTGCGCCATTACTACTTAGAACTAGTAATGGTGCAGCCCCGACCTGATGCGCCATTAGTATGTATGGAAAATGGAAAAAAATAATTTAATACTAGTGGCGCACCCAGTTTCTGGTGCGCCATTAGTGTCTTCCACACTAATGGCGCATCACCAGCCGGTGCGCCATTAGTATATAGTAGTGGCGCACTGCTTCCATGGTGCGCCATTAGTATCAATCCTATCTATAGCCCTTTTCCTAGTAGTGATCGTGTCCCCTGCCTCCTGTTACCTTCCACCTTAGACGCACAGTTCGGGACCCCCTACCCGAGATCCGCTGATTTTGACACCGACAACGTCGCCGGCACCGGCCGTCCGCGGTGTTTGCAACGCCTCTCCTGCCTACTCCTTCGATGTAGCAAACCCGCTGCCCAGCAACTCTCCTCCTCACCTCTGTCTCCTCCTTCCCCTACCCCTATAGCATGTGCCGGCATGCACGGCTGCCGGCCCAGACGGCCCAGTGCCCGCACTTGTTTTCATATTTACAAACAACTCCTTGTCTCTCACAATCAGCCTTATCTCTTTCCCACCACATCCAGAAGGCCATGGAACAATCTGGTGTGATGGACGCTGCCGGCGCCATCCACCCCCAATCTTGGTGTTCCGTGCAATGCACGGGCATCTTACTAGTGGACCTTTATTATGCAGTCCATCGCTTTTATTTCTTCCATATCACAAGATCGTATAAAGCTTATTTTCTCCACACTAATAAATCATTCATACATTATTAGAGAGCAATTTTTATTGCTTACAACAATGACAACTTACTTGAAGGATCTTACTCAATCCATAGGTAGATATGGTGGACTCTCATGGCAAAACTGGGTTTAAGGATATTTGGAAGCACAAGTAGTATCTCTACTTGGTGCAAAGAATTTGGCTAGCATGAGGGGTAAAGGCAAGCTCAACATGTTGGATGATCCATGACAATATAATTTATTTCGGATGTAAGAAAACATAACCCATTACGTTGTCTTCCTTGTACAACATCAACTTTTTAGCATGTCATATTTTAATGAGTTCTCACAATCATAAAAGATGTTCAAGATAGTATATTTATGTGTGAACACCTCTCTTTCTTTATTACTTCCTATTAATTGCAACGATGACCAAAACTATGTTTGTCAACTCTTAACAACTTTTATTCATCATACTCTTTATAAGTGAAGTCATTACTCTCCATAAGATCCATATGATCTCTTTTTTTCTTTTTATTCTTTCTCTTTTTTTCTCATGACCACAGCAAGATAGCAAAGTCCTTGACTCAACACTAATATTTATTATATATAGCTCACGGACTCGATTACATAGAAGGATCATAAAGCAAAACTCAAAACTAAATCATACTAAAACTTTATTCTACTAGATCAAGATATTACCAAAAGGATCGAACTAAGAAAACGGTAAAGATAAAAGTGTGATGGTGATACAATACTGGGGCACTCCCGCAAGCTTGGCAGTTGCCAAGGGGAGTGCCCATACCCAATACTCAATTCTCCTTTGGTGGTAGTGACGATTGAGTTGTTGATGATGTAGGCTTGTCGTCCAACATCGAGCATAGGAGGTGCTCCAACTTATGAATAATGCCCTTGAGTGCGGTGATATGCTCTTGCAACGGAATATTTTCACGAGTTAGATACTTGTTCTGCACCCGAACTATTTCAATCATCTTGAAAGCTTCAATTTCAATAGGGGTAAGAAGATTGTAATGAGGTTGAAGGATGTCTTCTTCTTCTGTGCCGGAGCTTGATCCTCCGTGTCCTTCTTGATCCCATCATCCTTGTTGATCTCCCCGGATTCTTCTCTCTTCAGCTCTATCTTCATTAGCCAAGCATCATCGCCCTCATTGTTGGAGGAGGGGGACGACATGATGCCTGGCCTTGACAACTCTGGAAGAAAACAGCTCGAAACAAAAACAGAGGATAATTGTGTGGTACGGTGGTCAAAACCTTCGGGAGATTATATAATGATTTTTTACCGACCAAAAGAAGTATCGTGCAAGAAAACGGAGTCCGGAGGGCACACGAGGTGCCCACGAGGCAGGGGGGCGTGCCCAGGGGGGTAGGGTGCGCCCTCCACCCTCGTGGACGCCTCATGTCCTTTCCGGACTGCTTCTTATTTTCCTATTTTCTTAAATATTCCAAAACGGAGAAAATTGCTATTAGAACTGTTTTGGAGTCGGTTTACTTACCGTACCACATACCTCTTCCTTTTCGGAGGCTAAAACATTCTGGAAGATGTCCCTTATATACTCCTCCAGGGTTACGGTTACAATGACATTAGTTTCAACATTTTTGGGATTACCTGAGATATAATGTTTGATTCTTTGACCGTTCACCACCCTCAGATTTGTGCCTTCGAAGTTGTTGATTTTTATGGCACCGAAATGATAGACCTCCTCGATAATGTAAGGACCTTCCCATTTAGAGATGAGTTTACCTGCAAAAAATCTGAAACGAGAGTTGTATAACAATACATAATCACCTACATTAAACTCACGTTTTTGTATCCTTTTGTCATGCCATCTTTTAACTTTTTCTTTAAACAGTTTGGCATTCTCATAGGCCTGGGTTCTCCACTCATCAAGTGACCTAATGTCAAATAGTCTCTTCTCACTGGCAAGTTTGAAGTCGTAATTGAGCTCTTTAATGGCCCAATATGCCTTATGTTCTAGTTCGAGAGGTAGGTGACATGCTTTTCCATAAACCATTTTAAATGGAGACATACCCATAGGATTTTTATATGTAGTTTTATAGGCCCATAATGCATCATCAAGTTTCTTGGACCAATTCTTTCTAGATCTATTAACAATATTTTCCAAAATTAATTTAAGCTCTCTATTGCTCGGTTCTACTTGACCACTAGACTGTGGGTGATACGGAGATGCAATTCTATGATTAACATCATACTTAGCAAGCATCTTACGAAAAGCACCATGAATAAAATATGAACCACCATCATTCATTAAGTATCTAGGGACTCCAAACCTCGGAAAAAACAACTTCTTTAAGCATCTTAATAGAGGTGTTAGGATCAGTACTACTAGTTGGAATAGCTTCTATCCACTTAGTAACGTAATCAACAACAACTAAAATATGTGTATACCCATTAGAGGAAGGAAACGGTCCCATATAATCAAAGCCCCAAACATCAAATGGTTCAATAACAAGTGAATGATTCATAGGCATTTCTTGATGTCTACTAATATTACCAATTCTTTGACATTCATCACAAGACAAGACAAACTTACGGGCATCCTTGAAAAGAGTAGGCCAATAAAAACCGGATTGCAATACCTTATGTGCAGTTCTATCTCCAGCATGGTGTCCTCCGTAAGCCTCGGAGTGACACTTGCATAAGATCTGTTCATGTTCATGCTCAGCTACACAACATCTAATAACACCATCTACTCCTTCTTCGTAAAGATGTGGGTCGTCCCAAAAGTAATGTCTTAAATCATAGAAAAACTTTTTCTTTTGTTGGTATGTGAAACTAGGTGGTATAAATTTAGCAACAGTGTAATTAGCATAATCAGCATACCATGTAGCAGTATGAGAAGTATTTATGACAGCTAATTGTTCATCAGGAAAGCTATCATCAATAGGTAGTGGGTCATCAAGAACATTCTCTAACCTAGACAAGTTGTCTGCAGCGGGGTTCTCACCTCCCTTTCTATGAATAATATGCAAATCAAATTCTTGTAGTAGGAGAAGCCATCTAATAAGTCTAAGTTTAGAATCTTTCTTTTCCATAAGATATTTAATAGCAGCATGATCAGTGTGAACAGTTAGTTTAGAATCAACAATATAAGGTCTGAACTTATCACAAGCAAATACAATTGCTAAAAATTCTTTTTCAGTAGTAGCATAATTTCTCTGGGCACTGTCTAGAGTTTTACTAGCATATTGGATAACGTTTAACTTCTTATAAACTCTTTGTCCTAGAAGAGCACCTACAGCATAATCACTAGCATCACACATAATTTCAAAGGGTAAATTCCAATCAGGAGGCTGAACAATAGGTGTAGAAATCAAGGCTTTCTTAAGTATTTCAAATGATTCTACACAATCATCATCAAAGACAAAAGGAACATCTTTTTGTAAGAGATTAGTCAGAAGCCTAGAAATTTTTGAGAAGTCTTTAATGAACCTCCTATAAAAACCGGCATGACCAAGGAAACTTCTTATACCTTTAATGTCCTTAGGACACGGCATCTTTTCAATAGCATCAACTTTAGCTTTATCAACTTCAATACCTCTTTCAGAAATTGTATGCCCCACGGCAATACCTTCATTAACCATAAAGTGGCACTTCTCCCAATTTAAGACAAGATTAGTTTCTTCACATCTCTGCAAAACTCGATCAAGGCTGCTTAAGCAATCATCAAAAGAAGTTCACATACAGAGAAATCATCCATGAAAACCTCAACAATATTTTCACATATAAGGTAATTTGTAACTGGTAACAAGTAATAAAAGTAAATAAGGTGCAGCAAGATGGCCCAATCCTTTTTGTAGCAAAGGACAAGCCTGGACAAACTCTTATATAGAGGAAAACACTCCCGAGGACACATGGGAATTATCGTCAAGCTAGTTTTCATCACGCTCATATGATTCACGTTCGGTACTTTGATAATTTGATATGTGGGTGGACCGGTGCTTGGGTACTGCCCTTACTTGGACAAGCATCCCACTTATGATTAACCCCTCTTGCAAGCATCTGCAACTACAAAAGAAGTATTAAGGTAAACCTAACCATAGCATGAAACATATGGATCCAAATCAGCCCCTTACGAAGCGACACATAAACTAGGGTTTAAGCTTCTGTCACCCTAGAAACCCATCATCTACTTATTACTTCCCAATGCCTTCCCCTAGGCCCAAACAATGGTGAAGTATCATGTAGTCGACGTTCACATGACACCACTAGAGGAAAGACAACATGCATCTCATCAAAATATCGAACGGATACCAAATTCACATGACTACTTATAGCAAGACTTCTCCCATGTCCTCAGGAACAAACGTAACTACTCACAAAGCATATTCATGTTCATAATCATAGGGTATTAATATGCATAAAGGATCTGAACATATGATCTTCCACCAAGTAAACCAACTAGCATCAACTACAAGGAGTAATCAACACTACTAGCAACCCACAGGTACTAATCTGAGGTTTTGAGACAAAGATTGGATACAGGAGATGAACTAGGGTTTGAGATGAGATGGTGCTAGTGAAGATGTTGATGGAGATTGACCCCATCTCGATGAGAGGATCGATGGTGATGATTTCCCCCTCCCGGAGGGATGTTTCCCCGGCAGAACAGCTCCACCGGAGCCCTAGGTTGGTTCCGCCAAGGTTCCGCCTCGTGGCGGCGGAGTTTCATCCCGAGAGCTTGCTTATGATTTTTTTTCCAGGGCGAAAGACCTCATATAGCCAAACATGGGCACCGAAGGCCTGCCAGGGGGGCCACGAGACAGGGGGCGCGCCCAGGGGATAGGGCACGCCCCCACCCTCGTGGATGGTGGTTGGCCCCCTCTGGTGCTTCCTTTGCCCAATACTTTTTATATATTCTAAAAATGACTCTCGTGGAGTTTCAGGACTTTTGGAGTTGTGCAGAATAGGTCTCTAATATTTGCTCCTTTTCCAGCCCAGAATTCCAGTTGTCGGCATTCTCCCTCTTCGTATAAACCTTGTAAAATGAGAGAGAATAGGCATAAGTATTGTGACATAATGTGTAATAACAGCCCATAATGCAATAAATATCGATATAAAACCATGATGCAAAATGGACGTATCAGCAGGAAGGGTCGGTGCAGGAGCCCGTGGAACTGGCATGGTGTTTGAAGGAAATATGCCCTAGAGGCTATAATAAAGTTATTATTTATATTTCCTTATATCATGATAAATATTTATTATTCATGCTAGTATTGTACTAACCGGAAACTTAGTACATGTGTGAATACATAGACAAACAGAGTGTCACTAGTATGCCTCTACTTGACTAGCTCATTAATCAAAGATGGTTAAGTTTCCTAGCCATGGACAAAGAGTTTTCATTTGATGAACGGGATCACATCATTGGAGAATGAGTTGATTGACTTGACCCATCCGTTAGCTTAGCACGAAGATCGTTTGGTTTACTGCTATTGCTTTCTCCATAACTTATACATGTTCCTCTGACTACGAGATTATGCAACTCCCGAATACCGGAAGAACACTTAGTGTGCTATCAAACGTCACAACATAACTGGGTGACTATAAAGATGCTCTGCAGGTGTCTCCGATGGGGTTTGTTGAGTTGGCATAGATCGAGATTAGGATTTGTCACTCCATGTATCGGAGAGGTATCTCTGCGCCCTCTCGGTAATGCACATCACTATAAGCCTCGCAAGCAATGTGACTAATGGGTTAGTTACAGGATGTTGCATTACGAAACGAGTAAAGAGACTTGCCGGTAATGAGATTGAACTAGGTATTGAGATACGGATGATCGAATCTCGGGCAAGTAACATACCGATGACAAAGGGAACAACGCATGTTGTTATGTGGTTTGGCCGATAAAGATCTTCGTAGAATATGCAGGAACCAATATGAGCATCCAGGTTCCGCTATTGGTTATTGACCGGAGATGAGTCTCGGTCAAGTCTACATAGTTCTCGAACCCATAGGATCCGCACGCTTAACATTCGGTGACGATCAATATTATGAGTTTATGTGTTTTGATGTACCGAAGGTTGTTCGGAGTCCCGGATGTGATCACGGGCATGACGAGGAGTCTCGAAATGGTCGATACATAAAGATCAATATATTTGAAACCTACTTTTGGACATCGGAATGGTTCCGGGTGAGTTCGGGAATATATCGGAGTACCGGGAGGTTACCGGAACCCCCCGGGAAGTATATGGGCCTTACTGGGCCATAGTGGGAGAGAGGAGAAGGGAGCCTAGGAGGGGGCACCCCCCAAGCTCAATCCGAATTGGGTGGGGGGCCAGGCCCCCCTTTCCTTTCCCCCTCTCTTCCCCTTCGTTCCTCTCCTAATCCAACTAGGGAAGGGGGGAATCCTACTCCCGGTGGGAGTAGGACTCCCTTGGGCGCGCCATAGAGTGTCGGCCCCTCCCCCTCCTCCACTCCTTTATATATGGGGGAGGGGACACCCCAAAGACACGCAAGTTGACATTGCCTTAGACGTGTGTGGTGCCCCTCCACCATAATCCACCTCGGTCATATCATTGTAGTGCTTAGACGAAGCTCTGCCTCGACACTCAGCTGGATCAAGAGTTCGTGGTACGTCACCGAGCTGAAGGTGTGCAGATCATGGAGGTGCCATACCTTTGGTGCTAGGATCAGTCGGATCATGAAGATGTACGACTACACCAACCGCGTTGTCATAACGCTTCCGCTTACGGTCTACGAGGGTACGTAGACAACACTCTTCCCCTCTCGTTGCTATGCATCACCTAGATAGATCTTGCGTGTGCATAGGAATTTTTTTGAAATTACTGTGTGCCCCAATAGTGGCATCCGATCCAGGTCTATACGTAGATGTTATATGCACGAGTAGAACACAAAGGAGTTGTGGGCGTGGGTATATACATATTGATTGTCGTCACTAGTTGATTCTTGATTCAAATGTATTGTTGGATGAAGCGGCTCAGACCGACATTACGCGTACACTTATGCGAGACTGGTTCTACCGACGTGCTTCGCACACAGGTGGTTGGTAGGTGTTAGTTTCTCCAACTTTAGTCGAACCAGATTCAATGAACAGGGTTCTTTCTGAAGATCAAAAAGCAATTACTATACCGCGTTGTGGTTTTTGATGCGTACGTAAGAACGGTTCTTGCTCAGCCCGTAGCAGCCACGTAAAACTTGCAACAACAAAGTAGAGGACGTCTAACTTGTTTTTGCAGGGCATGTTATGATGTGATATGGTCAAGACATGATGCTAAATTTTATTGTATGAGATGACCATGTTTTGTAACATAGTTATCGGCAACTGGCAGGAGCCATATGATTGTTGCTTTATTGTATGAAATGCAATCGCCATGTAATTGCTTTACTTTATCACTAAGCGGTAGCAACAGTCGTAGAAGCAATAGTTGGCGAGACGACAACGATGCTTCGATGGAGATCAAGGTATCAAGCCGGTGACGATGGTGATCATCACGGTGCTTTGGAGATGGAGATCAAAGGCACAAGATGACGATGGCCACATCATATCACTTATATTGATTGCATGTGATGTTTATCCTTTATGCATCTTATTTTTCTTAGTTCAGCGGTAGCATTATAAGATGATCTCTCACTAAATTTCAAGGTATAAGTGTTCTCCCTGAGTATGCACCATTGCTACAGTTCATCGTGCCGAGACACCACGTGATGATCGGGTGTGATAAGCTCTGCGTTCACATATAACGGGTGCAAGCCAGTTTTGCACACGCAGAATACTCGGGTTAAACTTGACGAACCTAGCATATGCAGATATGGCCTCGGAACACTGAGACCGAAAGGTCGAGCATGAATCATATAGTAGATATAATCAACATAGTGATGTTCACCATTGAAAACTACTCCATCTCACGTGATGATCGGACATGGTTTAGTTGATATGGATCATGTGATCACTTAGATGATTAGAGAGATGTCTTTCTAAGTGGGATTTCTTAAGTAATTTGATTAATCTCTACTCCTAATGGACGAATTGGTTGAATAGTCCCCCCCACTTTCAACCGGTTTAATTTCAACCGGTTTATTTTCAACCGGTTTTTCTTCGTCCCACCTCCCACCACCCCCCTCCCACCGGTTTTTCTCTTTCTCGTCTGGCCGACAATACCCAACGTATTTATGGTAATCAATCACAATTAATCCACGTATGGTAAGGCTATAAACTTAGAAATCTCAAATATGATAATTATAGTAATAAATCAATCCATGTATGGTAATGCTATAATCTGGCCGACAATACCCAACGTATTTATGGTAATCAATCACAATTAATCCACGTATGGTAAGGCTATAAACTCAGAAATCACAATTAATCAATCACAATTAATCCACGATTAGGGTAAGGCTGTAACTAAGGAAATTTTGAATATGGTAATTATCACCAGAATCAAAGCTTTCCAAAAAAGTTCTTCTTGCCATACCCTAATCGTGACCTTCTCATCCTGAGGCATTATTTCCATCTATTTCTCAGCTGAATCAGAACTTTCCAAAACTTTGTCTGACTAAATCACAATTTTCCTTCCTTCCCTATCATCTCAATCGAATCATGAGCTATAGGTAAGTCATTTCGTTCTCCACCTCGCACGGGTTGTACTGATTTTTATCATGGTTTGGCCCCTTGCCGTACAAGCCGCTTGATTCCTCATCCCTCGCTCAATTCCTCCACCCTATCTTCTTCTTCATGGTGAGCGACCCAGGCAGCGATGCGTGCCCGTTATGCATCAGCGAGGAGGACCAGGAAATGGTGATTGCCAGCCCCGCGCTCGTCACGTGAACCCGTTCACCGTCAGGTCATGCTGGTGTGTTACGGGTGTAGGTGCACCTTACCTTAGCCATGGAGGTTTGCCGGTAGACAACGGAGGCCTCGCCATGGACACCAGTATCCCTCTCCTCTTCCTGCGCCCTACCTCTCCTTCCTCAGTCTCTACCTCTCTCTCTTTTTCTCTGTTCCAGGAGATCTGCAGCCGACGCCGCAGGCCCTGCCCGTTCGCTGCCGGTCACCTCGCCTCGCTGTTCGATCTCACCGCTGGATATGCACGACTCCGCCGCCCTGTGCCGTCCTCGTCGGGCACCATCATGGCGGCGCGAACACTGTATGCAGTGGCTACAATCAGCGGCGGATTCAACAGCGCGGTGGGCACTAGCGAGTAGCGACCCAGCAGGCAGCGGCTGTGCTGGCCGCTGTCTGCCGCCGAGGCGTAACGGCTCGGGCCTAGACTCCGAGTTTGTCATGGCGCTCCGCGCAACTTCCCTTGCGCCGGCTGACTCATGCATGCATCTACAATCTAACTAGCTAATTGCTCCCTTTGACTGCTATTTTCTCTGGTTGTACTGTTCCACAGCTTAGGCATTTAATATTTTGATGCAAGGTGGAGGTGGGGGAAGAAAACAACAAGAAGAAGGATTGTGGGAGGAAGTGGCGTGTCATGTGGCGGCTGAGAAGAGGGAGGGGCATGAAGATGACGAGGAGATGCATTTATCTACCACATCATGAGCATGAGATATCATCACATGTAAATAGTATATGACTCATATCACACAGCCTTTCTTTTTGTAAAAACATTTTGTTAGCACATTTCTTGTTGTACATATAGTTTTTTTAGCATGTGGCAACACATGGGCATCCAGCACTATGTGAATAAATTCACTTTTGGTCCATTTTAAACTTGCTAATTGGCTTCTTACAACTCACGATGGATCTTTGTAATCCAATGTCTGATCGAACATAGAGATGAAAGAACTAGGAATCCGCACGGACTCGGTGCACGCCTTGGTGGTGGATCAGCACATACACAAGGGGAGGGGATTAGGGCGGAGAGCGGGGGGCATCACTCAATTTTAAAGGAGAGGGCTCTATTAGGAAAAGGAAAGGGTGTGTCATGGGACAGGGTTTCTGTATTGAGCCCACATGTTGAAAATAAGACAACCACATTTCTTCCCCACATATGGTCTGGATTTGGGGAGCCCAGACTGGGAGAAATGAGCTTCGACCTTGAGGACAAACTTAATCATTTGTTTGATTCACTTATATGCACTATAGTCCGTAGCAACCGGTTATTTTTCGTCTGGTTTTTTTGTCCCACCTCCCACCACCCCCTTCCATCGGTTTTCCTCTTCTCTTGTCTGGCCGGCAATACCCAACGTATTTATGGTAATCAATCACAATTAATCCACGTATGCAAAGGCTATAAACTCAGAATTCTCATCAATCCAGGTATGGTAAGGTCATGACTCAGAAAATTTCGAATATGATAATTATATGGTAATAATTTAGAAATCGAGCACTAAACCAATTTGAAAATCAAACCATTGATGTAATTAATCATCTAGATAGTTAATTACATATGCAATTAATTAGGTCCATTTGAATATGAATTTTTTCGCACTGAATCAATTTAAAAATTGAGTTATTAATGCAATTAATTAATTTGTTAGCCAACGCCTACAGATAATTAGAAGTAGGGATATTTCCAATTAGTCAGATAATTAATTCATTTGGTTGGAAATTAATTAGGCATTCATTTTTTGTGTACTTAATTAATTAAGCAAGCAATTAGTCATGGTGAATCATTTTGAAAGCGCTTGTGGGCAAAAACAATCAACGGGCTCTCAGTTACATTGCAAACCACCGAGCACCGCTTGCCAACATGGACACCGGCCACCATGCGCTCGCGACATGGGCGACCTAGCATTCACCAAGATGGATGAAGTCTATGCTCCGCGGGATGTCCACTCGATGACGGTGGCCGAAATGTTCGCGGGTGAGGACAACATGACACAACACTAGCTAGGTGGTTCATGCTATAGTAAAAAAGGAAGAGTGTTCCAAAAACAAGAAGGAAAAAGAACTGAAGCCAAAGTGGTGGATGGTGTTGGAGAAAGTAAGAGTGTTCCAAATAATAAGAGAAACAAAAAGAAAGAAAGAGTATTCTAGGAAATAAGTAGGAACGAGAACTAAAGTTGCCGAGGAATGAGAAAGAAGAAGATGAGGCATCGATGATAAACACATTAATGTTGACGTGGTGCTGGTTGGTGCCAATTAAACGGATTGGCAAAGAGGCATGGAGTAGAAGACGTAGAGGGAAACATGAAGAAGAGAAGAACGACAATTATCCCTTCTAGCATATGGATGGAGGTGGAGCTTATTGGTGACTAGGAAAGATCTCTGTAGTTATTTGTTGTTTTGTGTTAATAGTATGTGTTAGTTTAACCCACTCTATTATATCGTAAACAAGAAATTTTCATCCTTACTGCAATGCATGGTGAAGATGAGTTGGCTGTCATATGCTTTTAATGGAGGTGGCGCCAGTGAGAGAAAAAACAAGAAATGTCTCGCTACGGCGGAAAATCGGTCAAGAATGAGAGGTTCCGACAGAAAAAAGGGAAGGTGCATCATTGGATAGGGTTTTTGTGTTGAACCCGGATGTTACAGATATTGCGGATAGCCCGTAGCAACGCACGGGCGTTCTGCTAGTTGAACTTTAATTTATCATGAACTTAGTACCTGATAGTATTTTGCATGTCTATGTTGTTGTAGATAGATGGCCCGTGTTGTTGTTCTGTTGAATTTTAATGCATTCCTAGAGAAAGCTAAGTTGGAAAATGATGGTAGCAATTACACGGACTGGGTCCGTAACTTGAGGATTATCCTCATTGCTGCATATAAGAATTACGTCCTGGAAGCACCTCTAGGTGATAAACCCGCTGCAGGAGCAACGCCAGATGTTGTGAACGCCTGGCAGAGCAAAGCTGATGACTAATCGGTAGTTCAATGTGCCATGCTTTACGGCTTAGAACCGGGACTTCAATGACTTTTTGAATGTCATGAAGCATATGAGATGTTCCAGGAGTTGAAGTTAATATTTCAAGCAAATGCCCAGATTGAAAGATATGAAGTCTCCACTAAGTTCTATAGCTGAAAAATGGAGGAGAATAGTTCTGTCAGTGAACATATACTCAGAATGTCTAGGAACCACAACCACTTGACTCAGCTGGGAGTTAATCTTCCGTATGATAGTGTCTTTGACAGATTTCTTCAATCACTACCACCAAGCTACAAGAGCTTCATGATGAACTATAATAAGCAGGGGATGGATAAGACGATTCTCGAGCTCTTCGCAATGCTAAAGGCTGTAGAGGTAGAAATCAAGAAGGAGCATCAAGTGTTGATGGTCAACAAGACCACCAGTTTCAAAAAAAGGGTAAAGAGAAGAAGGGGGACTTCAAGAAGAACAGCAAGCAAGTTGTTGCTCAAGTGAAGAAACCCAAGTCTGGACCTAAGCCTGAGACTGAGTGCTTCTACTGTAAAGGGACTGGTCACTGGAAGCGGAACTACCCCAAGTATTTGACGGAGAAGAAGGATGGCAAAGTGAAAGGTATATTTGATATACATATTATTGATGTGTACCTTACTAATTCTTGCAATAGCGCCTGGGTATTTGATACTGGTTCAGTTGCTAACATTTTCAACTCGAAACATGGGCTACGGATTAAGCGAAGATTGGCTAAGGACAAGGTGATGATGCGCGTGGGAAATGGTTCCAAAGTCGATGTGGTCGCCGTCGGCACGCTACCTCTACATCTACCTTCGGGATCAGTATTAGACCTAAATAATTGTTATTTGGTGCCAGCGTTGAGCATGAACATTATATCTAGATCTTGTTTGATGCGACACGGTTATTCATTTAAATCAGAGAATAATGGTTGTTCTATTTATATGAATAATATCTTTTATGGTCATGCACCCTTGATGAGTGGTCTGTTTTTACTAAATCTTGATAGTGGCGATACACATATTCATAGTATCGAAACCAAAAGATATAAGTTTAATAATGATAGTGCAACTCATTTGTGGCACTGCCATTTAGGTCATATTGTTGTAAAGCGCATGAAGAAACTCCATGCTGATGGGCTTTTGGAATCACTTGATGCTTGCGAACCATGCCTCATTGGCAAGATGACTAAGACTCCGTTCTCCGGAACAATGGAGCGAGCAACAGACTTGTTGGAAATAATACATACTGATGTATGCGGTCCGATGAGTGTTGATGCTCGCGGCGGGTATCGTTATTTTCTTACCTTCACATAGGATTTGAGCAAATATGGGTATATCTACTTGATGAAACATAAGTCTGAAACATTTGAAAAGTTCAAAGAATTTCAGAGTGAAGTGGAAAATCATCGTAACAAGAAAATAAAGTTTCTACGATCTGATCGTGGAGGAGAATATTTGAGTTACGAGTTTGGTCTTCATTTGAAACAATGCGGAATAGTTTCACAACTCACGCCACCTGGAACACCACAGCATAATGGTGTGTCCGAACGTCGTAATCGTACTTTACTAGATATGGTGCGATGTATGATGTCTCTCACTGATTTACCGCTATCGTTTTGGGGTTATGCTTTAGAGACAGTTGCATTCACGTTAAATAGGGCACCATCAAAATCCGTTCACTGATTTACCGCTATCGTTTTGGGGTTATGCTTTAGAGACAGTTGCATTCACATTAAATAGGGCACCATCAAAATCCGTTGAGACGACACCTTATAAACTGTGGTTTGGCAAGAAACCCAAGTTGTCGTTTCTTAAAGTTTGGGGTTGTCATGCTTATGTGAAAAAGCTTCAACCTGATAAGCTCGAATCCAAATCGGAGAAATGTGTCTTCATAGGATACCCAAAGGAGACTGTTGGGTACACCTTCTATCATAGATACGAAGGCAAGATATTCCTTGCTAAGAATGGATCCTTTCTAGAGAAGGAGTTTCTCTCGAAAGAAGTGAGTGGGAGGAAAGTAGAACTTGATGAGGTAATTATACCTGCTCCCTGATTGGAAAGTAGTTCATCACTGAAATCAGTTCCAGTGATTCCTACACCAGTAAGTGAGGAAGCTAATGATGATGATCATGAAACTTCAGATCAAGTTACTACCGAACCTCGTAGGTCAACCAGAGTAAGATCCGTGATACGTCTCCAACGTATCTATAATTTTTGATTGTTCCATGCTATTATATTATCTGTTTTGGATGTTTAATGGGCTTTAATATACCTTTTTATATTATTTTTGGGACTAACCTATTAACCAAAAGCCCAGTGCAAATTGCTACTTTTTTCCTATTTCAGTGTTTCGCAGAAAAGGAATATCAAACGGAATCCAAATAGAATGAAACCTTCGCGAGGATATTTTTTGGAACAAACATGATCCAAGAGACTTGGAGTGGACGTCAAGGAAACAGCGAGCTGGCCACGAGGTAGGAGGGCGCGCCCCCACCCTTGTGGGCCCCTCGCAGCTCCACCGACCTACTTCTTTCACCTATATATACTCTCGTACCCTAAGACCTTCGGGGAGAGCAACGAAACACCTTTTCCGCCGCCGCAACCTTTTGTACCTGTGAGATCCCATCTTGGGGCCTTTTCCGGCAATCTGTCGGAGGGGGATTCAATCACAGAGGGCTTCTACATCAACACCATAGCCTCTCCAATGATGTGTGAGTAGTTTACCATAGACCTTCGGGTCCATAGTTATTAGCTAGATGGCTTCTTATCTCTCTTTGGATCTCAATAGAAAGTTCTCCTCGATCTTCTTGGAGATCTAACTAATGTAACTCTTTTTGCGGTGTGTTTGTTGAGATCCGATGAATTATGGGTTTATGAACTTGATTATCTATGAATATTATTTGATTCTTCTCTGAATTCTTATATGCATGATTTGATATCTTTGCAAGTCTCTTCGAATTATCAATTTGGTTTGGCCTACTAGATTGATCTTTCTTGCAATGGGAGAAGTGCTTAGCTTTGGGTTCAATCTTGTGGTGTCCTTTCTCAGTGACATCAGGGGCAGCAAGGCACGTATTGTATTGTTGCCATCAAGGATAAAAAGATGGGGTTTATATCATATTGCTTGAGTTTATCCCTCTACATCATGTCATCTTGCCTAATGCGTTACTCTGTTCTTATGAACTTAATACTCTAGATGCATGCTGGATAGCGGTCAATGTGTGGAGTAATAGTAGTAGATGCAGAATCGTTTCGGTCTACTTGTCACGGACGTGATGCCTATATTCATGATCATTGCCTTAGATATCATCATAACTATGCGCTTTTCTATCAATTGCTCGACAGTAATTTGTTCACCACCGTAATACATGCTATCTTGAGAGAAGCCACTAGTGAAACCTATGGCCCCCGTGTCTACTTTATATCATATAAGTTTCCAATCTACAATTCTAGTTTACTATTTATTTTGCAATCTTTATTTTCCAATCTATATCACAAAAATACCAAAAAAAATCTTATTGTCTCTATCATATCTCACTCTCGTAAGTGACCGTGAAGGGATTGACAACCCCTTTATCGCGTTGGTTGCGGGGTTATTATTTGTTTGTGCAGGTACTAGGGGATTTGCTTGTAGTCTCCTACTGGATTGATACCTTGGTTCTCAAAAATTGAGGGAAATACTTACGCTACTTTGCTGCATCACCCTTTCCTCTTCAAGGGAAAACCAACACATGCTCAAGAGGTAGCAAGAAGGATTTCTGGCGCCGTTGCCGGAGAGATCTACGCACAAGTCAGGACATACCAAGTACCCATCACAAACTCTTATCCCTCGCATTACATTATTTGCCATTTGCCTCTCGTTTTCCTCTCCCCCACTTCACCCTTGCCGTTTTATTCACCTCTTTTCCGTTCGCCCTTTTTCCGTTCATCTCTTTTCGCTTGCTTCTTGTTTGTCCGTGTGTTAGATCATTTGTTTTGCCGTTATGGCTAGTCCTTCTATCATTGTTAGTACTCCCGATCATGAAGTCCTTAATTTTAAACAAAGGAAGGGAGAAAATCTAAAAGATGCTTGGTATAGAATTTGCAATGCTCAGAATAGATCTCCTAGGAAGCAATCTACTTTCGTTCTTCTTCGCTATTTTTATGTAGGCATCACTCCTTGGAACAGATATATTCTTGATACCATTACCGGAGGAAATTTCTTGGGTAGCCATACTTTTGATTCTTATAATGCTATGTTAGATTTGTTTGGCCCACCACCTCTTTTTGTCAATGGCACTATTTTAACTTTGGAACATGTGATGCAAAGGCTTGAAATCATCCAAAATAAAGTTGCCACCGTAGAGTTGGTTGAGAATTTGGATAAAAAGATCCACAATCAAATTACTCAATATGGATCTAAGGTAGGACTTACTCTGAATTTTTTTCAAGAAAAAGAACCCATAGTTAATGAAAAGATAGATCAAGATTCTTCCTGAATTGATAAATTTGAGGATATTATTACCAACTTAGGGTCTGCGTTTTCTGCCATAAGAAACACTTCAAACCCTCCTATTACCAAAGTTGACAAGTTTATGTATGTTCCTAAAAATAAGGGTGAATCTTCTAGTAAGGAAAATGCGGATCTCAAATCAATAAGTGTTCATCCCAACTTTTTCACTATCATTAAGGAACCTTTTGCTACAAATGAATTTCTTGATTTATTGCCTAAGTGTTTGATCATTAATAAAAAGAAGGAAATCCCTAAGGATTATAAGTGTTCAATTGAAGAATTTCATACTAAAGATGGCAATACCTAGATCTATTCTTGCTTTTATGCCTAGCTAGGGGCGTTAAACGATAGCGCTTGTTGGGAGGCAACCCAATTTTATTTTTGTTCCTTGCTTTTTGTTCCTGTTAGTAATAAATAAATCATCTATCCTCTGTTATGATTGTGTTATGTTTTAATTAGTGTTTGTGCCAAGTAAAGCCTTTAGGATCTTCTTGGATGATTATTATTTGATCTTGCCAAAAAAACAGAAAGTATGCACTCACGAGAATAATTTTAATTTTTAACCAGAGAGAGATAAAATACTGATTCAAACTGCAGTAGATCAATATACAAATTATTTAGGTCTTCCTAATTTGTTAGAATTTTTTGAGTTACATAAGTATTCGAAACCTACAGATTACTACAGACGGTTCTGTTTTTGACAGATTCTGTTTTTCGTGTGTTGTTTGCTTATTTTGATGGATCTATGGCTAGTATCGGGGGGTATGAACCATAGAAAAGTTGTAATACAGTAGGTTTAACACCAATATAAACAAATAATGATTTCATTACAGTACCTTAAGTGGTGATTTGTTTTCTTATACTAATGGAGCTCATGACATTTTCTGTTGAGTTTTGTGTTGTGAAGTTTTCAAGTTTTTGGGTAAAGATTTGATGAATTTTGGAACAAGGACTGGCAAGAGCCGAAGCTTGGGGATTCCCAAGGCACCCCCAGGTAAAATCCAAGGACAACCAAAGGCCTAAGCTTGGGGATGCCCCGGAAGGCATCCCCTCTTTAGTCTTCGTCCATCGGTAACTTTACTTGAGGCTATATTTGTATTCACCACATGATATGTGTTTTGCTTGGAGCGTCTTGTATGATTTGAGTCTTTGCTTTTTAGTATACCCCAATCATCCTTGTTGTACACACCTTTTGGGAGAGACACACATGAATCGGAATTTATTAGAATACTCTATGTGCTTCACTTATATCTTTTGAGCTAGATAATTTTGCTCTAGTGCTTCACTTATATTTTTTAGCACGGTGGTGGATTTATTTTGTAGAAATTATTGATATCTCATGCTTCACTTATATTATTTTGAGAGTCTTTTAGAACATCATGGTAATTTACTTTGGCTATAAAACTAGTCCTAATATGATAGGCATCCAAGATACTATGAGAAGTGCATTGAATACTATGAGAAGTTTGATACTCGATGATTGTTTTGAGGTATGAAGATGGTAATATTAGAGTCATGCTAGTTGAGTAGTTGTGAATTTGAGAGATACTTATGTTAAAGTTTGTGATTCCTGTAGCATGCACGTATGGTGAACCGTTATGTGATGAAGTCGAAGCATGATTTATTTATTGATTGTCTTCCTTATGAGTGGCGGTCGGGGACGAGCGATGGTCTTTTCCTACCAATCTACCCCCCTAGGAGCATGCGCGTAGTACTTTGTTTCGATAACTAATAGATTTTTGCAATAAGTATGTGAGTTCTTTATGACTAATGTTGAGTCCATGGATTATACGCACTCTCACCCTTCCACCATTGCTAGCCTCTCTAGTACCACACAACTTTCGCCGGTACCATAAACCCACCATATATCTTCCTCAAAACAGCCACCATACCTACCTATTATGGCATTTCCATAGCCATTCCGATACATATTGCCATGCAACTTTCCACTGTTCCGTTTATTATGACACGCTTCATCATTGTCATATTGCTTTGCATGATCATGTAGTTGACATCGTATTTGTGGCAAAGCCACCGTTCATAATCCTTTCATACATGTCACACTTGATTCATCGCATATCCCGGTGAAGGAAATATGCCCTAGAGGCAATAATAAATGTGTTATTTATATTTCCTTATATCATGATAAATGTTTATTATTCATGCTAGAATTGTATTAACCGGAAACTTAGTACATGTGTGAATACATAGGCAAACAGAGTGTCACTAGTTTGCCTCTACTTGACTAGCTCGTTGAATCAATGATGGTTATGTTTCCTAACCATAGACATGATTTGTCATTTGATTAACGGGATCACATCATTAGAGAATGATGTGATTGACTTGACCCATCCATTAGCTTAGCTCGATGATCGTTTAGTTTGTTGCTATTTCCTTCTCCATAACTTATACATGTTCCTATGACTATGAGATCATGCAACTCCCGAATACCGGAGGAACACTTTGTGTGCTACCAAACGTCACAACGTAACTGGGTGATTATAAAGGTGCTCTACAGGTGTCTCCGATGGTGTTTGTTGAGTTGGCATAGATCGAGATTAGGATTTGTCACTTCAATTGTCGGAGAGGTATCTCTAGGCCCTCTCGGTAATGTACATCACTATAAGCCTTGAAAGCAATGTAGCTAATAAGTTAGTTACGGGATGTAGCATTATAGAATGAGTAAAGAGACTTGTCGGTAACGAGATTGAACTAGGTATTGAGATACTGACAATCAAATCTCGGGCAAGTAACATACCGATGACAAAGGGAACAACGTATATGGTTATGCGGTTTAACCGATAAAGATCTTCGTAGAATATGTAGGAAACAATATGAGCATCTAGGTTCCGCTATTGGTTATTGACCGGAGACGTGTCTCGATCATGTCTACATAGTTCTCGAACCCGCGGGGTCTGCACGCTTAACGTTTGGTGACGGTTGGTATTATGAGTTTATGTGTTTTGTTGTACCGAACGTAATATGGCATCCCGGATATGATCACGGACATGACGAGGAGTCTCTAAATGGTCAATACATAAAGATCGATATATTGGATGACTATATTTGGACGTCGGAATGGTTCCGGGTGAGTTTGGGCATATACTGGAGCACTGGGAGGTTACCGGACCCCCCCCCCCCCGGAGGTATATGGGCCTTATTGGGCCATAGTGGGAGAGAAGAGAGGGAGGCCTAGAAGGGGGCGCGCCCCCCTCAAGCCCAATCCGAATTGGGTGGGGGCCGGTGAGGGAGTCCGGGACTAAGGGGTCCTCGGGCGTCCGGCCTATTAGCCATGGGCCGGACTGATAGGCTGTGAAGATCTGAAGACCGAAGACTGCACCCGTGTCCGGATGGGACTCTCCTTGGTGTGGAAGGTAAGCTTGGCATCGAATATGTAGATTCCTTTCTTTGTAACCGACCTTATGCAACCCTAGATCCTCCCGGTGTCTATATAAACCGGAGGACTTAGTCCGGATAGGGAGATTCATCATCATAGCCATACAAGCTAGACCTCTAGGGTTTAGCCATTACGATCTTGAGGTAGATCAACTCTTGTAATACTCATATTCATCAATATCAATCAAGCAGGACGTAGGGTATTACCTCCATAGAGAGGGCCCGAACCTGGGTAAACATCATGTCCCTTGTATCTTGTTACCATTGACCTTAGACACACAGTTTGGGACCCCCTACTCGAGATCCGCCGGTTTTGACACTGACATTGGTGCTTTCATTGAGAGTTCCACTATGCCATCGACAACAAGATCGATGTCTCGCCTTGTTCTCAAGGATGATATCACCATCGGAGGAACACTGGCTCCAGGCCAAACCCTTCGGCTAGGCAGCTTTACCATGACCGCCTGTTCGGTCATTAAGCCGACGATGACCTCTCGGGTCATCGAAAACCCCCTTCGTATCAACTCCGAACACTCCAAGAAGATGGATCCAGTGGAGCTTTCATCTTTAAACGAGCTCCTAGATCGCATCGCCGCCCTGGGGTCGCTACAGACTATGATCGGATTGGGCTTAAACCCGATCAGAGAGAAATCAAATCTCCGTCGATCACCCACCAGATAGCGGTAGTCGAGGAGAGAGTCGATAACTCTTCCTCCATATTAAGGATAGACTATGTCCGGATCTACGATCTCGAAGAGCCGGACACCTACCCGCGAGGTGAAGCATCCTTCCCTCCGAACATAGAATCGGACGACGGGCCTAAGAAATTAGTGGACATGCCGAAGCCCGATCTGCTAAGTTCGGAAGACCTTCAGACTCCAGATCCAAAACTAGGGCAGGGTTCAAATTTAAATCCACCCACCCACCTGAATACAAGCGCTCTCAGGAGCATAAAATAACAGTCTTAGGAAACGGTCCACCACTTCTGGGCCAGATTCCTTCTTGTCAAAAACAAGATTAAAGATTACCGCGATGAGGAAGCGATCTTAGTGTTCCGCAAAAATTGCAGGGGGGAAGGAATCCTCAACGCCATCAACCGTCGTCGCATCCTACACTTCGCTGACTTGGCAACTATCATATAGAAGTACAGTGCAATGGAAAGCACCTGGAAAACTCAAGCAGCTCATTGGGAATCATCGGTCCCCACTCAACCCCTCATTCAGGTGAAAAGGGCGCACCCTTGCAACACGCCCGGCTCAATAGTAAAGAAATATAAGTCCAGTATGGGGCGTGGAACCGTTCCGGAAGGATGGCTCGATGGGCCATGCAAAATACACGCAGCACCAGATAACATACCAACACATAGCCTTAGAGCATGTTGGATACTCCGGCAAGTGGCCAAGAGCGGCGAGGATATCCTCACCAAGAATAACCCAGAACAACACCCCCCAGAGGACAACGACCCCAAAGTACTGACGGTCTTCGAGACATTAGCTTCAAACAATAGGCACAAGAGAGCACTACGCAGACTCGCCGAAGTCTGTCAAATAGCAGCAATAAAACCTTGGAACGACACGGCTATAACTTTTAATGCCGGTGATGAACCAAAATACAGGACAGCCCGAGCACCAGCCGCCTTGATGCATAGTCCAATTGTGGACGGCTTTCGGCTTACCAAGGTCCTCATGGACGGCGGCAGCGGACTAAACCTCATCTACGAAGATACACTCCACAAAATGGAAATAGACATGAGCCGCATTGAGCAAAGCAGCACGACCTTCCGAGGAATTATCCCCAGTCGGGAGGCGCGGTGTGCGGGAAAAATAACACTCGACGTGGTATTCGGCACGCCGGAGAATTATCGGTCCGAAGAAATAACCTTCCAAGTGGCCCCCTTCAACAGCGGGTATCACGCCCTCTTAGGGCGAGATGCATTTACGCACTTCCAAGCGATACCCCATTACAGATACATGAAGCTTAAGATGCCTGGGCCCAATGGTATAATCACTCTAGCTAGTGATCCGTACATAGCACTTTGCGCCGAGAATAAAACCACATCCTTGGCCCTTGAGGCATTATCTGAAGCCCTCGTGGCCGAAGAATTAGCCGTGTTGCGCTCTACGGTGGACAGGGATGGTGTGGTCCTAGACAAATGACCCAAACCCACCTCCTTCAAACCAGCAGAAGAAATAGTCAAATTCCAAGTCCATCCAATGGACCCCAAGAAGACAGCATCCATCGGAGCACAATTAGACCCAACGGTTGACGCCGCGCTATGAGAGTTCTTGCGTGAGAATTGGGATATATTCGTCTGGCACCCTTCTGATATGCCAGGAATCCCACGCGAGTTGGCCGAACACAACCTCAATATATTAAAGGGATATAAACCGGTCAAGAAAAAGTTGCGGCGCTTTTCCGAACCCAAACGTCAAGCTATGGGGGAGGAGCTAGCCAAGTTAACTGAGGCCGGATTCATCGGAGAAATAAAACATTCGGACTGGTTGGCAAACCTGGTGATGGTACCAAAGAAGGACAAATCCTGGCGGTTGTGCGTCGATTTTAAAGACCTCAATAAGGCTTGCCCTAAGGATCCCTTCCCCCTCCCCCACATTGATCAAATCATTGATGCTACCGCAGGACACGACTCACTGTGTTTCCTGGATGCATATTCCGGATACCATCAAATCAAAATGAAGGAGTCTGATCAAGCTGCAATAGCATTCATTACCCCATATGGGCCATTCTGCTTCAACACCATGCCCTTCGGGCTCAAGAACGCCGATGCCACATACCAACGCATGATTCAAACATGCCTGGAGAAATAGATCGGCAAGACAGTTGAAGCTTACGTGGACGTCGTCGTCATCAAAACCAGGCGCGTCGAAACATTAATAGACGATTTATGTCTCACATTCGATAACTTCCATGCGTATGACATTAAGCTCAATCCTGAAAAGTGCGTTTTCGGCGTCCCCGCCAGAAAACTGCTAGGCTTCATTGTTTCCAACAGAGGAATTGAAGCAAATCCAGCCAAAATCCGAGCTCTGTCACAATTGGTTACGCCAGACCTCAAACAAGTCCAAAAGCTCGCGGGTTGTGTGGCAGCTTTAAGCTGCTTTATCTCCAGATTGGGAGAAAAGGAACTGCCACTCTATCGCCTTCTACGGCGAACCGATCACTTCGAGTGGACGGACGCGGCAACAGCCAGACTGGAGGAAATAGAAACCCTTCTTGCGAGCAACCCAATCCTGGTCGCATGAAACGTCGGCGAGCCAATGTTGTTATACATATTGGCAACACATCAGGTGGTGAGCGTCCTGCTCGTCGTCGAACGAGAACAGGACGGACACAAATTCCCGCTTCAGAAGCCAGTATACTACGTGTCCACTGTCCTTACACCATGCAAATCCCGGTACCCCCATTATCAAAAGATAGCATACGTGGTCTTCATGGCATCCCGAAAGCTCCATCACTACTTCCAGGAGTGTTTCATCATGGTGGCTTCCGAAGTACCATTGAATGACATTATAAACAACCGCGATGCCACGGGCCAGATTGCCAAATGGGCCATCGAGCTCCTTCCATTTGATATTACATATAAACCATGTCGAGCTATTAAATCCCAAGTACTGGCTGACTTCGGTGCCGAATGGACAGAGGCCGAACTCCCTAAAGAGTATGGCGCATATTCCAATTGGGTTATTTATTTTGACGGCTCCAAAATGCTGGTAGGGCTAGGGGCGGGCATCGTCTTAACGTCACCAACTGGAGATGTTGTTCGGTACGTACTCCAAATATACACAGACTCCAACAATGCAGCAGAATACGAGGCCTTATTGCATGGTCTCCGGATGGCCGTCTCCATGGGAATACAACGCCTGGAAGTGCGCGGAGACTCAAACCTTGCAATATCTCAAATAAATGAGGACTTCAACGCCAAAGATCCAAAGATGGCAGCTTACCGTAATGTCGTCATAAAAATGTCGGCCTGGTTCGATGGGCTCGAGTTCCACCATGTGGCTCGAGAAAGTAATCAGGTGGCGGACATTCTTGCTCGCATCGGCGCTAAGCGCGACCCCGTTCCACCTAATATCTTCCTGGAAAGGCTTTTTAAGCCATCCGTGGTGTGGCAGGGGAAAACGGCAACACTAGTCCGGATCCAAACATAACCCCAGATTCCGAAAACACCGACATCATCGGAGGCTCAGCCACCGAAATAACACCGTCAGCGCATCTCATCATGGCAGTCATTGCCCCATGGACCGAACCCTTCCTGGCCTACCTTAACAGGAAGGAGCTTCCTGAGGACCAGAATGAGGCCCACTGCATTGTCCGGCGTTCGAAGGTCTATAAGTTTCATGACGGAGAGCTCTATAAGAAAAGCGCTACCGGAGTTCTTCAAAGATGTTTCTCCGAGGAAGAGGGGCGGCAGCTCTTGGCCGAGATTCACGCCAGACTCGGCGGTCACCACGCTGCAGCTTGGGCCCTTGCTAGCAAGGCCTTCCATACAGGGTTTTATTGGCCGATGGCCCAAGCATATGCACAGGACCTTGTCCAACGTTGCGTCGGATGCCAACTCTTCGCCAACCAAAGCCATATGCCCCCCACTGCCTTACAAACAATCCCCATCACTTGGTCCTTTGCGGTCTGGGGACTCGATATGGTCGGACCCCTTAAAGGAGGAAGCTATAAGAGAAAGTATCTGCTAGTCATGGTGGATAAATTCACTAAGTGGATAGAGGCCAAACCAGTCAAAACGGCCGAAGTGGGGCCGGTAATAGATTTCATATCCAGCGTGGTACACCGTTAGGGTGTCCCACACAGCATAATAACTGATAATGGCTCTAATTTCACAGCCGATGAAGTGGAAACCTGGTGTGCTAATCTAGGCATTAAGCTCTATTACGCCTCGGTCTATCACCCGCAGACAAACGGTCAAGTCAAACGGGCTACTGGTCTTATTATGAGCAGCATCAAACCTAGACTAGTGCGGTCTTTGAAAGAATCAGAAAAGCCTGGGTGGAGGAACTTGACTCCGTACTCTGGGGGCTGCGGACCACGCCCAACCGCACTACTGGATATACACCTTTCTTCATGGTGTACGGTGCAGAAGCAGTGTTACCCTGCGATATTATTCATGACTCACCTCGAGTGCGCATGTACGAAGGGACAGAAGCCGAGCTTGATCGGCAGGACATCCTCGATGCCTTGGAGGAGGAGCGCAACGTTGCAAAAGCCCGTTCTGCATTTTATCAACAGCAGGCTCACAGTTATCAAAGCAGAGAAGTGCGGGCCAAGACTTATAACGTTGGTGAACTTGTTTTACGCCTGCCGGAGAAGAAAAAGGACAAACTCAAGCCTAAGTGGGAGGGTCCATTCATCATTGACGAAGTTCTCACCGGAGGAGCGTACCGCTTGTGTGATGCGTCAGACAATCACCTGGAGCCGAACCCCTGGAATGCGGCCAGAGTACGACAATTTTATGCCTAGCGCCGAACTCTGTGTTCGTCTCCTCCCTCCTGTTATTAACGTTATTTTTTTTCTCTTTTCATTTTTTCTCCTTTTTTTCATTTTGCTCTTTAGCCTTACGGTTTTAGTACGGCTAGACCGTCCTTACGTGATGCGTACATCTCTACATATGTATGTTCATTATACCTGGGGGCTTCTCGTACAGAAGCTTGCTATTATCCTTTGAGCATCAAGCTCACCACATATGCGTTTTTCCATATGTACCTTTCCTTCGCCATTATATGCATCGATATGACTTAAGTTTTGGCCAAGCTGGGTTGCCTGGCTCCTGTGCTTATGCCCTACATTCCCGTTAGTTCGGCTAGGGCATAAAGGGAGCACCTCTATGATTGTTATTGCCGGGTCATCCGGATGTGTACCTCAGACTGGGGAAGCCGAAAGCTAGCATTCTTAAGGGAATATTCGGTCGGCGAATTAAAGATGTTCCCGCATTCACTCCATTATGAAACCCCAGAAGTTACTTACTCTGTGATTTTTTTCAATCATAGTTTGGACATGCACATTAAATGCACGCACACCCAGGGAAAGGAACCCTTAATGGAACTATTCTCTCTGGAAGATGTTTCTTACATAATGTAATATAACATAACTAGCTGGATACACATTGTCTGTTCAAGCAACTATGACCCCTACGCCTGGTTCCCATGCATGCCCTGGTATATTCTACTGTTAGGGTATTCAGAAACACTCCGCACCTTTGGGTCCAGAGGTCAAAGCGAAAAGGTCGGCCATGACAATTGTTTTTATTATCCAGCTAGAAGGAAAATACATAGTCACTTAGGACTCAAAAACTTCCTCCTCTATACCGTCCAACAAGCGGTCTAACTTACAATCCTGTTGTGAGTATTTAGCAGCCACCTCTACTTGGCCATATACTAAACTAATGGGAATTTCTTCCCCATTTGACCCTAGCGGTCCGACCCGGGCCATGTGATTCGGATCCAGCTTGGTATATCGCGTTTTTACCATGGCCCATGCTTCTCGCGCACCCTCTCGGTAGGCCGATATCTTCCACAGTCGGATACACCGCCGCGCTCCCTTGAACAACTCTACAAGCTTCTCCATACTCCCTGGAGGGGAGTCGGATGGCCATAAGGCCTTGGCTACACTCCGCATTGCCTGCCGAGCTTGCTCGTGCAACTGCGATAGCTCTTGAAGAAGATAACTTGATGATCCGGACACCTCCTCTTCGAGGCGGCCCGTCAATACACCTGCAATCACAGCTATATCAGCTACTTTTACTTTCAAACTGTTATAAGATAAATGCGGCCACATACTGAATATGCCGCCTAGCAGTTTTTTGTTCTCCTTCACAGGGTCAGCTAGCTGAGCTTGCACATCTTTCAGTTCTTCGCCCAATTTGGTGTTTGAATCCTGGAGCTTCTTTTTCTCCTGAACGACTTTTGTTAACACACGCTCGCCCGCTGCTAGCAGTTTTTTGGCTCCGTGTTCTTCGCTTCGAGCGGCGTCCAGCTGCTCTCGCAGTTGGTCTAACGATCCAATACAAACATAAGCAACCAGATTAGCATTATTAGTGTACAATTGTGATTTCTCGATGGAGGGAAACATTACCGGGGGATGCCTTCTTGGATTTCTCCAGTTCAGCATTGGCAGCAGACAGCTGGCTCCGACACTTTTCTAGTTCCTGAGTTAACAGGGTGTTCTTCTCCGTAAGCACCTGGTTGTACATTGATCCTTAAATCAGTTATTTCAACTACTTTAAGTCTCGGGGGCTACTGGTATATGGTTATCATAGTCAGACAAAACAAACTTACCTGCACATCTTTTAAATGTTGTTTTGTGGCTCTGTTAAGCCCATCTCGACCAGCTCAGATGTATGCATCGGCCGAGCTGAAGGTGTTAAATGACTCTTCTGAAAAGCCAGGGTCTTGTAAAACGGCCCTGCAGCGCCGATGATTCATGGCGCTCTCCACTTCCGAGTTGGTGATGGATACATCATCTGAATCCTCGGCTGGAGGACAGTCCGGCGTCACCCCCGCATCAGCCCCCGTCTTCACGGTAGGATTTGAATCCTACCGGCGAGAAGTATGACCGGTCGGACCCCCTGATATAGTCCGGCACACATTTTTCCTGATACAGGGTAAACGGAAAGGTTGCAGTTGGATGTGACTGCCAAGGTGCATACTTGCAAATTCATGCCTCTTTGATGAAGGCCCGGCCGTATCTTTGTTTGCCTTCCTCTTAGAAGGCTTGCCTGGTATGGGGGGTGCTCTCTTCGGAGACGCTCCCAGGGCAGCATGGCGCGCCGAACGCTTTCCCTTCTAAGCAAAGGATAGTGCGGTGGGTAAGGAGGAATGAGAAAACTCTTTTGGATAAGGTGTCTTCGAATTACTTACACGTGAAGCAGGAAGGAGGCCGGGGTAATCGGCGATAATGTGTACATATGTACCATCGTAGCTCATCTGATAGAATATTCCATCCTCGAGCTCCACAAATATGTCCAGATCTTCCTCATATCCGGGGTCAAGATCCCGGTTGTGATTCTACGGCTGAGGGGCAGGGTCATGGATCCCCTCGACAGCCTTTCACCATTCTTGTTATGAGCAGATAAGATGCTGCCTGTCAAGAATGATTCAGGGAAAAGAGTAAAATAGTGGAGCTGAACCTTACCCAGCTGGGAGGATTGTACATGGAAAATCCGTCGCGATATTGCAGACAGGTGAACTCCTCCTTCTCCCCTTTATACAGCTCGGCCAGTATTTTGGCCAGGGCGGCGGGGGTCTTCGGGCCCTTCCGACCATAGCGTGAAGCGTCATCTTCCCCGTTGTAATGCCACATGGGCATCCCTCTATATTGGAGTGGCTGGACCCCCCGCGTTATAGAGATCGCCATTACCTCGGTTATTGACAATCCGGACTGGGCAAGCGCCTTAATCTTGCCCAGCAGCAGGCTGACCTCCGCACTATCCTCTTCCTCGAGGCTCCAATTATGCCAGCTATGGCATTTCTTCAGCGGAGCATTTGAAAACTTGGGGAGGCCCATGCGGACGGGGTCGGGTAGAGCGACGTCGTCGATGTAGAACCATTCGGAAGGCCACTCTTCGGGAGCTTTCTTCGGCGTGCCGGACAGGTATCCGGTCCCGGCGATGCGCCACACTTCGGCTCCTCCCACTTCAAAAATTGACCCACCTTGATTGCAAGGGACGAGGCAGAACAGTCTTCTCCACAAATCGAAATGGGCCTCGCAACCCAGGAATAGTTCGCATAAAGCGACATAACCCGCAATGTGCAGGACGGAGGCCGGGGTAAAATTATGCACCAGGAGGGCATAGTACTCCAGAAGCCCTCGGAGGAATGGGTGAATTGGAAATCCCACGCCCCTCAGCAGATAGGGGACGAAGCACACTCGTTCTCCCGCAGACGGATTCGTGAAATCCTCCGCGTGGGTTTTGCCGTTGAAGGAGGCCAATCCTGCTCAAACAGGGACCAAATCTGTAGGAGGGAGAAATCCCTGCGTTTGCAGCTTCACCAATTAGTTGTGGGACACGGAGCACCTATCCCACTCGCCTCTCTCTAGGTTGGAACGAGAAGAGGAGCTGGGAATGTTGGCCATGTTGGAATGGTTTTTGCCTGGCAGTATCTGAGGATTTTATCCGCGTGATGCCGAAAGGATCTGAGATCCAATCTCTTTAAATAGACACTCTTTCTTGCAGGGCTAGGGTGTTATTTGCAAAAAATACCCTGACCATCCACATTCACCCGACACGTGGAGGATGAAGTCATAAATGCACAGAAGCCGAGGGGTGCGGCATTGAATTGAAAGCCGAACACATTACTTGGAAGATGTCAGAGGAGGAACCCGCCTTGCAATGCCGAAGACAGTCTGCGCGCCGAACACCTCGTCATTGAAGCCTGGTTCGGGGGCTACTAAGGGAGTCCTGGACTAAGGGGTCCTCGGGCGTCCGGCCTGTTAGCCATGGGCCCGACTGATAGGCTGTGAAGATACGAAGACCGAAGACTGCACCCGTGTTCGGATGGGACTCTCCTTGGCGTGGAAGGCAAGCTTGGCGTCGAATATGTAGATTCCTTTCTTTGTAACCGACCTTATCTAACCCTAGATCCTCCCAGTATCTATATAAACCAGAGGACTTAGTCCAGATAGGGGAGATTCATCACCATAGCCATACAAGCTAGACCTCTAGGGTTTAGCCATTACGATCTTGAGGTAGATCAACTCTTGTAATACTCATATTCATCAATATCAATCAAGCAGGACGTGGGGTATTACCTCCATAGACAGGGCCCAAACCTAGGTAAACATCATGTCCCTTGTCTCATATTACCATCGACCTTAGACGCACAGTTTGGGACCCCCTACCCAAGATCCGCCGATTTTGACACCGACAGCCGGCCCCCCTTTCCTTCCCCCTCTCTCCCCCAAAGGGAGTCTTGGACTAAGGGGTCCTCGGGCGTCCGGCCTGTAATCCATGGGTCGGACTGATGGGCTGTGAAGACATGAAGGCCGAAAACTATACCTGAGTCCGGATTGGACTCTCCTTGGCGTGGAAGGCAAGCTTGGCGGCCGACTATGAAGATTCCTTCTTATGTAACCGACTCTATGTAAACCCTAGATCCCCTCGGTGTCTATATGAACCGTAGGGGATAGTCCAGAAAGGACACATTCATTACCGTAGTCATACATGCTAGGCTTCTAGGGTTTAGCCATCACGATCTCGTGGTAGATCAACTCTTGTAACACCCATATTCATCAATATCAATCAAGCAGGACGTAGGGTATTACCTCCATAGAGAGGGACCGAACCTGGGTAAACATTGTGTCCTTTGTCTCCTGTTACCATCGATCCTAGACGCACAGTTCGGGACCCCCTACCCGAGATCCGCCGGTTTTGACACCGACATTGGTGCTTTCATTGGGAGTTCCACTGTGCGTTGACAAAAGGCTCGATGGCCCCTTCAATCGTCTATAGCGACGCTGTCCAAGGAGAAACCTTCCTCCCCGAACAGATTTTTGTGTTCGACGGCTTCATACTGCGGGCCAACTCGCTCGGCCATCTGGAGCAGATCGATAGCTACGCCACCAGGTCAGATTTGGAAACTTGAACTACGTTGCGGATATTCATGGAGACTTGATCTTCAATGGATTTGAGACCGCAGTGATTGCTCCCCCTCGCTCCGAGGAACATGACTTAAATCTGTCTTCGGATAACATCCAGGAGATGGTCCCTGTTGCCGCAATGGCCTTCGAACTGGAGAAGATCGTGCCGTCCAAGCCCATAGAGTTCGCGGCGTTGGAGCCGCACACGGACTCGGCACCTCGCGATCTCAGCGTCAATGGAACTCCGGATTCGTCTCCGGCTATAAATTCCGTACCATATACGCTTGCGGACACCAAGGTAGATCGGTTATCGATCTTCGAATTCAGCACCGCAGACGTTTTTCAGCACTCACCTTTGGGCAATGTGCTAAACTCTTTAAAGAACTTGTCATTCATGGGAGACTCGCAGCCGTACTATGTCTAGTTCGAACTAGGGGTTGACAACGGAGAATTTTGCTTCCCACCCACCACCCACTTCATAGCCACTGTCGAGGACTTAACCGACATGCCCACTCCTAGCTCAGTAGACATTGGCGGTACAGACAACGACGCAGATAAGGAGCAAGGCCAAGACCCGCCAGCCATTAGGCGCAAGACGGCCACCCCTTCACATGACGTGTACATGGTCGATACACTTAAAAAGCCTCGTGTCAAAGAGAAGGGAGATCCAGTTAAAACTCCTGAGTCATAGTCTAAGTTCTGGCGCCCCAAGTCACACCGCAGCAACAATGGCACTGGAGAAAATAGTACTCCGGATGGCGCCGAAAGCAATCAAGACCCTGTGGGAGAAACATTTGAGCAGGAGGAACAGGAAAATGGGCTAGCCAGCCCCGACGAACAGGCCCTGCCCAGAGACGGTTTGGAGGACGACAATTACCTTCCGCTCTCCGAAGATGAAGTAAGCCTCGGTGACGAAGACTTCATCGTACCCGAAGAGCCCCTCGAATAGGAGTGCTTCAAGCGCAGGCTGATAGCTACAGCAAGGAGCCTGGAAAAGAAGCAGTAGCAGCTTCAAGCTGACCAAGACCTACTCAATGATAGATGGACCGAAGTCCTGGTCGCAGAAGAATACGACCTCAGGGGCCCAGCCAAAAGCTACCCAAAGCACAGATTGCTCTACCAGTCCGATGACGCGGCGTTGGAGCCCATACCATCATCACACAACGTGGCAGGTCGACGGCAACTCTATCCGGATAAAGAGGCCATTCAAGCCGAACACCAGACTGCCCCACCTCACCGTAAAGGCAAGAACAACGCAGGCCATGATTACCCAGACAATCTACAGAGGGACTAGGACAATAGAGCAGGAAGCGCATGACCGATCTACAGATCATGAAAACATGCTTTGACACGCGAAGATGGCTACCTATTCAAACGTGTCACACCTCGTCGCGACCAGGCCGAAAACCGCAATAGGACTCCTTCGGAGTTATGCCGCAGTGTGGCCCAACATAGAGGCGCCGCACACCCGCTTTGCTTCACTGATGAAGTAATGGATCATGAATTCCCCGAAGGATTCAAACCCGTCAACATTGAATCATACGACGGGACAACCGATCCCGTAGTATGGATAGAAGATTTCATCCTCCACATCCATATGGCCCGTGGAGACGACCTCCATGCCATTAAATACCTCCCACTAAAACTAAAAGGACCAGCTCGGTACTGGTTAAACAGCCTGCCTGAAGATTCCATAGGCAGTTGGAAGGATTTGGAAGAGGCCTTCCTCGATAACTTCCGAGGAACACATGTCCGGCCACCGGATGACGATGACCTAAGTCACATTGTCCAATAGCCCGGCGAATCAGCCAAGGAGCTCTGGGCCTGGTTCTTAGTCAAAAAGAACCAAATCATCAATTGTCCAGACGCGGAAGCCCTCGCGGCTTTCATACACAGCGTCCGGGATGAATGGCTCGCACGCCACCTCGGCCAAGAAGGACCTAAATCCATGGCAGCTCTCATTGCTCTGATGACTCGCTTTTGCATGGGAGAAGACAGCTGGCTCGCTCGTAGAAGTAGTGGCACAAGCAACCAGGGCACCTCTGAAATCCTAGACGCCAACGGCAAGCCACGGGGAAGCAAAAACAATAGTCACACTGACAATAAAAGATCAGGCAACACAGCGGTCAACACCGGATTCAGCAACCCCAAGCCCGGTCAGCAGAAGAAGCCATCCAAGGAGAACCGAGATGAACCATCCAACCTAGACAGGATTTTGGACCGACCCTGCCAGATTCATGGACACCCCGATAAACCAGCTAGTCATACAAACAGAAACTGCTGGGTCTTTAAACAGGCCGGCAAGTTCAATGCCGAACACATGGGAAGGAAGCCGCCAAGCGACAGGGATGACGGAAAGGTTCATCAACAAAAAACCGGGGGTCTGAAGCAGTCTCCACTCGAGGATCGACTACCCCTAGAACAGCAATAGCAACCCGGCTTCCGCCGCCCACTCCGTACACCTACAAAGTTTGTACCGCGCGTACATCATTACGCACTCAAGATACCATGGGCATCGCCAGAAGCACAATACGGACAAGCCTGCGAGCACTCCAGTAACTTTTTTCTATATATAATTACTTACTTACTTTTTTTATTTCCTCTTTCTATATCCTTTAAAAAACAGGTGACAAACAGGATAAAAATCGGAAACCGGCTCTATCAGACTCCGGATCCATACACTCACCTAAGGGCTATGTCCATCAAGGATTCCCCCCACTGAGGACTGATGGCGCAGACATGCGACAGGAGGTCCAAAATAACTTTTTGTAGACCGCACTCTCTATTTTTCGAGCCTGTACTATGCCTGTTCCTCCGCCTCCAACCCCGAGCATGTCAAATAGCCGGGGGGATGGCTCTTATATACATATATCATAAGTAATCATCGGCGTATCGCTCAGTTACCAGTAAACAATATCTGAGATAGTCATTTGTATGGTTTTCCCGACAAATATGGCTCCTACAGTTATTTCATAAAAATACCTTGGCCTAACTTGCCAGGGGCTCGGTGTGGGAACAAATGAGTTTCCAGTAAAAGTCTGAACAACTCTACAACATACTTCGGTGTCGCAAGATTGGCCTTATATGCATCAGCTCCAAATCATTGTCTTGGGTCAATAGTTGGGTTGCCCGGCTCCTGTGCTTGCTACCCTACGTTCCGCTCTATCAGCTAGGGTAGTAAAGGGAGAACTACTGTGATTGTGCCCTGGTCTAAACCGGACGATCACCTCAGTAGAGAAAGCCGAAAATTGACTGTCATGATGCGGTGTGAGCTCGTCAACCACTTGACGACTTATTGGAATCTTTAGCTATTCTCCGTGTCACACGAGGGATCTTTTTCAGGTCAAATATGTAAGGCACCATACGCCACATGCATACCAGGGGCTATGTCGTAGCTCCACCATAAAACTCCTATGACTAAGTGAAAGTGTTAACGCCTTATAGTTTGATTGCCTGGTTCGCCGCATTATCACCTCCTTCGTGGACCAAGACGTTGGATAAAGAGTGATTAAATGCTTTTCCGAACACCCCCGTACTTCCTACGAGGGTTCTGAAGCCGACGACTGGAAAACTTTCAGATTATATCAAAACGGCCGCACAGGAGGAATTCAAGCTTTCAAGAAAAACATAAATAGATTAACTATAAAATTGTTTTTTACAATTTTCATACACCTCACTCGAACATTATGTCTTTTGAGCATTGACCCTCTACAAAGCGGGCGGCCTCTAGGACGTCTTCAAAATAATGCTCCGGTTCCGGAAGGTCCTTGCCTTTGGGTGGACCCTTCGTCGCAACATCGATGGCCTTCATCTTCCCCCAGAACATCTTGACTCGGGCAAAAGCCATCCGTGCACCCTCAATGCATGCTGACCGCTTCACAGCGCCGATCCGCGGCACCGCGTCAACAAGCCTTTGCACTAAACCGAAATAGCTATTCGGAACAGGCTCGGTTGGCCACAACCGGACTATGACGTCCTTCATGGCAGCGCTGGACATCCTATGAAGTTCAGCCCATTGGGACATCTGTTCATTAAGCAACAAAGGGCGCTTTGACGCGCCAAACTGTGACCAAAAAAGCTTCTCCGTTGCATATCCATCCCGTGCTTGGTAATACTGCGCCTCATCGGCAGAACTCTTCGGCAAGTCCAAGAACTCGTCCGGAGAACTCCATACTTGGTTGAGCTGGGCACAGTTAGTTTGCAGCAGAAAGGGCTTTCCATCCGCTATCTCCCTCGTCTGTCGAACCTCCTCACGGGCCGCTCTGCATTCTGATCGTGCTCCACTCACCTCTCGTAAGGCCTTCTCCAGATCAGCCGTTAAGGCTTCACTCTCCTTCTCCAGAAATTCACAGCGGCCGGTAGCATTCTCCAGCTAGAGCGTCATCGTGGATATCTTATCCTCATCTTCGCGCCCTGCAGCTTGTTCGGCTTTCAATTCAGCCGATGCCTTTTTGGCAGCAGCATTGCTACGCCGGGTCTGCTCCTTGGCCCGGGCCAGCTCCGCTCGAAGAACCTCAATGCGGCAGCACCATCTGCAGCCAAATTTCAACATCACGCTTATACCACAAAAATGTATAAGGATTTCCCCGAATACCTACCTTGCGACTCGTCAAGATGCATATTGATTAAAGCAAGATCATCCCCTGCCACATCAAGCTTCCACTGCAAATTGGCAATCTCCATAGTCCGGGAAGTGGCCAAAGGGGAAGCAGCCTGCGTTCAAGGTTTATCAGGTTAGTCCTCAAACGATCCTTTTTCGATCCTCCGTTTTGCTTCCCCGGGGAAGCCAACCCGAGTATCAGGGGCTACTACCTATACACAAGCGTATCTTTGCAAATGAAACATAGCCGAAAACATTATGTTACAAACCTCGAAGCCCGTCAGTAGGCTCATGAAGGCTTCATTTAATCCACTCTCCGCGGACGAAATCTTCTCAATCACTGTACCCATCAAGGTACGCTGTTCCCCCGAGATAGATGCTTTCCACAACATGTCTCACAATATATCCAGAGTCTCCGGGCTTCCAGAAACTGCTCCAACAGCACGATCATCCTTTGAAGGAATCTGCTTGCCCGCCTCCAAAACCGCTGTCGGCTGTGAACCGGACAGTCTGAGGCCCTTGTTACCATCAGCCCCGGAATCCCGGATGGTCGGAGGTCCACCTTGGGGTACCGCCTCTTCTGTCCCCTGGTCTAAAGGGACCCTCCGCGATGACACTTCAGAGTCATCTACCTTGTTGGGCGAGGAGGTTCGAGGAGGCGTCTCGCTCTCCATCATCTCTAGAAGGAGACTCCACGAAGAAGAGGATCGCCCAGAAAAACTCTGTGCCGACTTGTAAAAATGCATGAATGCGTTACGGTAACAGCAACGGAAGAGGACGCTATCAAGGTACTCCAAATTTTCTTATGGTTTGGCCGAGGGTTTGTCCCCTTGTTGAAGCTGCTCAATGGTGTCACCATCCAAACCCAAGCCGGTCAACGGTGGCATCTTGCCCTTCTTGGGAGATTGCCCCTCCCCATCTTCGGAGGTGGCCCTTTTCCTCCGGTTTGGAGAAGGAACACTGGGTCCTTTCCTGCCTTCGTCTTCTGGCAAGGAAAGGTCGATTTCTCTGGACTCGGTGTCTGACTTACCTCCAGAACAAAGGTCATCTTGGGTCTTCTTGCCCTCCCCTGCTGATGCCTGGAATGGCGCCGAGGCCAGCATCCTTGTTAACACATGAGTAGCTGAGTCTTCGGGAAGGGGATCCGGACACCTAATCAATTCCACCTTCTTTATGCAGCCCTGAAAAGGGATGATACCGTTGGTTTCTTGCCACTGGATATCTGACTGTAAGGTATTTGGTAAACGTGTACTTAACGGGGTGTCCAGATGGTTGTAGTCTAGGCCGACATCTCTGGCAGTGTCCGGCCATTGCCTTCGTTTTCCGAAGACTAATCTCCACATTCCTTCGTGTGTTGCGCCGAAGAAGTTCTGAAGAGTCTGCGGCCCTTCTAGATTGAACTCCCATAGGTGGAGAGGCCGTCGCTGGCACGGCAGGGCCTGATGAATTAGCATTATATGAACGACGCTGGCTATGTCGATGTCCCTCTCAATGAGGCTCTGGATGCGACTTTTCAGAGTTTGCACATCATTCGTGGATCCCCAATCTAGCCCCTTATTAATCCACGATGCAAGTTGAGTTGGAGGGCTGGGTTGAAATACGGGCACAGTCGCCCACTTGGAGCTACGAGGCTCGGTGATATAGAACCACCCCTGCTGCCACAGATCGGAAGATTTGGCAAAGGATCCTTTCAGCCAAACGGCGCTAGCAAGCTTTCTCACTACAGCGCCACCGCACTTGGCATGCTCCCCCTCTACCACTTGCGGCTTCACATCAAAAGTCTTGAGCCACAAGCCAAAGTGCGGAGGAGTTCGGAGGAGGGATTCACACGTAACGATAAACATCGAGATAAGAAGAATAGAGTCCGGGGCCAAATAGTGGAAGTCTAGCCCGTAATAGAACATGAGCCCTCGGACGAAGGGGTTAAGTGCAAACCCCAACCCGCGGAGGAAGTGGGACACAAACACGACCCTCTCGCCGGATCTAGGGGTAGGAATAACCTACCCCTCGGCAGGAAACCGATAATGGTGTAAGTGCATCTAGTGCCCCTTAGTGATTTTGGTGTATTAAAGACTTATAGGTTAAGGGACTAATGTGTTTGTGAGTGTACACAGGTCTATAAGTCTATGAGGAGTTTGATATTCACAGAGAAAGTCGACCCCTAAAAATGATGTTCTTCGACTGAAAACTTTGGATCTCTGAAGACTTTGAAAGTGAAGAAATTGGTGTGACCTTGAAGACTTGGTATTCTTTCGAGGAACATGAAGCGTGAAGACTTTTGTTTTTGTACTTTCATTTTCTCTTTCTTGAGTCATAGGAAACACCATACTGTTAAAGGGGGTCGAGGAAATACTAAGGAAAAATTTCCATGTGATGCTCAACTTAAAATCCTACACCTACCAATCCCTTCGAGTGAAGCCATTAGAAATCTCATACAGTCCAGTCATATTCTTCAGTGACAGAGACGAAGTTCTTCTGGTCTCTAAGGAATTTGTTCTGACTGAGGAGTTAGGAATTCGCCAGTGCGGATTTCCTACACAGTGAGGAACATGATAGCCCTGAGGATTTTGCTACTCAAAATTCCGACCGTTGTTGTGCTATGCGCCAGCTGTCCCAAAATATCTGTCCACCTAACGGTCATATCATTGAAGGGCATTTATGTCTTATGATGTCGGGCTGCTCCCTAGGCTATAAATAGCCGCCGCCTACAACCACTAGCTGGTTGGCTGCTCCGAGAGAAACTGACACTTGTCATTTGAGAACAACCCATCCTCCGAGGACTTTGAGCGAAAATCATCAAGTGAGGAAAAACCCAAAACCCAAACACCTACAAACCCCAAGTGATTGAGCACCACTGAAGAGATTAATCCTGCGTGGATCCGACGCTTATTACCTTTGAAGATGGTGCTTCTTCCAGACGGTTAGGTGTCATGGTATAGAGCATCCAAGAGGAATTGTGGATCGCCGAGTGACCAAGTTTGTGAAGGTTCGGAAGTCACCTGAAGACTTACCACGAGTGATTGGACGAGGTCTGTGTGACCTTAGTTCAAGGAGAATACGGTGAGGACTGGGTGTCCTAAGCTGCGTGTTCAGGACTGGGTGTCCGGGACTGTGTGTCCTTGAGTTTAAATACTTAGCCGCTCCAACCAGACGTACAACTGAGACAGCAGTTGGAACTGGTCTACCAAATCATTGTCTTCACCAAGCTTAATGGTTATATTTCCTCAACTCTTTCATTTCCTCATAACTATGTTGTGTGCTTGTTCATATCTGTGCTTGAAGACTTTGACTGGAGACTTTCTCAATTTCCTCAGTTCAATTTCTTCAATCTGTTTGTCTTCATCCTGTGTTATCCTGTGCTCACGCTACCCGTACTATGTGCCTGTTTTCATTTCATCATGATGACCATGCTTGTATTCTGTTATGTTTACTTTTGAGTAATTATTCCGCTGCTAGTAGTTCTTCACTAAGGAATTTCCTCACTGGCAAATTCCTTAGTGAAGATATTTATAAAAATCGCCTATTCACCCCCCCCCCCTCTAGTCGATATAATGCACTTTCAATTGGTATCAGAGCAAGGTACTCCCTTGTTCTGTGTGATTTTGGTTTAACCGCCTAGAGTTTTAGTTATGTCGACTGCAGGTATGATCAAGGTCTCTGCTGGGTGTCCTACCTTCGATGGGACGGACTACCCCTACTGGAAGAATAAGATGCGAATGCATCTTGAAGCAATTGATAACGATCTCTGGTATGTTGTGGAAAATGGTGTTCCCTCAGTGACACCTTCTCTAAATGCTGCTGATGTGAAGAGATTCAAGCAACTCGACTCTCAAGTGAAGAATATCATATGTGGCCATCTGAGCAAAGGACAGTATGGCAGAGTGAGTGCTTTGGAGATAGTGAAGCTTATCTGGGACAGGTTGTCCAAAGTGAATGAAGGAGTCTCAACTCAGCGTGACTCTCGAGTTGAAGTTCTTCGCAATCTCTTCAACCGCTTCAAAAGACTCGACAATGAAAATGTTCAACAAACCTTCGATCGCCTCACTGACATCTCAAATGAGCTTCAAGCACTTGGTGCCACTGACATCACTGACCATGAGGTGGTGAAGAAATTGCTGAGATTGCTTGATTCCTCATTTGACACTCTGGCATTGATGATACAAGAACGTGCTGATTACAAGTCACTTGATCCCACTGATATTCTCAAGAGACTAAATACTCATGAGTTCCAACTTGCTGAAAAGAGAGATCTCTATGGTTCAAGCTATGGCAGATCATGTGCACTGAAGGCCAAGGCAGTATCTGAGTCCGAAGATGAAGACTCTGGTAGCAGCCTTGGTGATCCTGAAGAACTGAGCCATGATCTGGCTCTGCTCGTGAAGAAGTTCCAAAAGTTCTCAAGACGTGGTCGCCTTGGAAGATCCTCAAGGAGCAATGATTCCTCACCCGGTGACTACAAGAAGAGGCTCTATCACAAGTGCAAGAAACCTGGACATTTCATTCAAGATTGTCCTCAGTGGGAAAAGGAATCAAAGAAGAAGAAATACAAGGATTACAGTTCTGATGATGCGAAGAAAAAGAAGAAATCCACAAAATCTTCATCATCAAAATCCTCAAAGTCTTCATATCACAAGAAGAGCAGCTCCAAGAAGGCTAGGGCATTCATTGGCAAGGAAATGGACTCTGAGGTTGAATCTGAAGAAAATGAGGAAGATGAGACATCTGAGGAGTCCGAATCCGGAGTGGCGAGCCTAGCTCTCGATATTGCATTCGTCAGCAAGTCTATCTTCAACACTGAAGAAAATGACCTCACCAACAAGGCTGATGAAGGCGATGATGACTACACTCCCACCTATTGCTACATGGCAAAGGGTGCCAAGGTACTCAAATATACCTCCTCTGAATCAAGTGAGAATGAATCTGATGAAAACCTTAAGCCCAGCTATTCTAAACTTGCTAAGATTGCTATAAAACAACAAAGGGCTTTAGAAAAGGTTCAAAATATGCTAGATAAAAGTGATGATATGTTGGGTGAAGAAATGGATCGCACTGAAACTTTGACTGAAAATCTTCAGAGACATCAGTCCAAGCTTGACAAACTTCAAAGTCATCATAACACTCTCTTATCGGATCATGAGAAGCTTTCTTATGAATTTCTTCAAAGAAAGCAAGACCTTGAGAAGCTAAGAGTGAGTTATGAAGATCTTAAGAAGGAGCGCGATTCATTACTTGCTCAACAAATCAGCGCTTCTCAGGAAGAATTTGTTCCTCCGTGCTTGAAGTGCATTGAACGTGAATCTGCTAATTCTTCACCTGAATGTTCAAATGCTGCTAATGTTTCAAATTCTTCACATGCCTCTGCTATCACTAATTCCTCACCTGAGGACATTGCTAGTATCACTGATGATGCAGGGCTGAAGGAATTGTACATGACAGGCATGTACAAAAGCCTCAAAGGGCATCAGACTCTTTGTGATGTGCTTAAAAAGCAAATCCTCAACAGGAACCCTAGGAAAGAGAGTATTGTCTTTGAGAGGAAACTCAATGCTGATGGTACATATTGGAAGCCTAAGCAGTACCCCAAAACTACATGGGTTGCTGCAAAGGGACCTCCAGTTGATCCATCTAACTTATCTGGATTTGCATATGAATCTCCTCATTATGATGATGAGTCAATTGACTCCAACTATAAACTGTTCAAAAATCAGAATGGTGAGGTATTTGCCAGATATGTTGGCACTAACTGCAGGAACGGTCCCCCTATGAAGAAAATCTAGGTTCCCAAAAGATGCCTTGAAAATCTTCAGGTGAATGTCATCATGACGCCACCTGTGAAGAATAGGAACCCCAGATCAAATTCTTCATATGGACCAAATTCTTCATATGGATCCAAGTCCTCATACAGACCAAACTCCTCACTTGGATCATATTCCTCATATGGATCAAAGTCCTCGTATGAACATCATCGTGCTAATCCGTCTATTTCACAGGGAAGATCTAAGGATTATGGATATGTGCATTATTCTTCAAATCATTATGTCCATAAGTCCTCGAGGAATTTCTCTGCTTACTCTTATGCTTACTCTAACCCATCTTATGTGAAACGAAATGGACTGGCTTCTATGCCATCCTTCTCATATGGAGCTCGCGGAATGATGAACTCTTTGCCACCCCTTCAGATGTGGGTGGTGAAGAAAAAGAACTAATCTCTTCTGCAGGGTCAGGTCACCAGATGTACGTAATCGTCTGAAGAATTTGCTGGAGACCTGAGCAGTGCCTGATAGGACGCAGGCTAATCATGAAGAAATGAACTTTCATTTCTCACGTCCTTATATTACTTTATCTGTTCTTTTGCTTGATGAAATTGATCTGATGAATAGATGTCATATTCTTCACTGATGAAGTATATGAGTTTGTAAGTTGCACTAATTCATCTGCAGGATGATCAACCCAAAACCACTAAGTGGGTCCTCGATAGTGGATGTACAAATCACATGACTGGCGACAAGAATCTATTGATGGATGCTCCATTATCTTCGTCGCATTTGAAGCACATCATCTTTGCTGACAAAGGCAAAAGTTAGGTATTGGGTCTAGGTAAGGTTGCGATCACAAAGGATCGACACATGGACAAAGTCATGCTTGTTGAGTCCTTAGGATACAACCTTATGTCTGTCTCAATGCTTTGTGATCTTGATATGGTTGTTGTCTTTGGCAAGTACCATTGTGTTGTGGTTATGGAAGCTGACAATTCCAAAGTCTTCGAAGGCTTTAGGAGAGGAGACTTGTATATTGTTGATTTCTCTACAGGACCACAACCAGCCGTGTGCTTACTTGCAAAAGCTTCAAAAGGCTGGCTCTGGCATCGACGACTTGGTCATGCAGGCATGAGGAATTTGCACATGCTTGCGAAGAAGAAGCATGTCATTGGCATTGAGAATGTCAAATTCCTCAAGGATCATTTATGCGGAGCCTGTGAAGCTGGAAAGATGACCAAGGCCAAGCATCCAGCGAAGACTATCATGACCACCACTCGTCCATTTGAATTGCTTCACATGGATCTTTTCGGTGCTAATCATTATTCTGCTGTTTCAAATTAAGCATCTCAATATGGCTTTGTTATTGTTGATGATTATTCTCGATACACATGGGTACACATTGTTACTTACAAACATGAAGTGCAGGAAATCTTCAAATGATTTTCCTCGAGGGCTTCAACCAACTTTGGAGTGAAGATCAAGCACATCAGAAGTGACAATGGCATTGAGTTCAAGAATTCTGGTCTCGATGACTATCTTGATGAACTTGGTATTACTCATGAGTTATCTGCTCTTTACACTCCTCAGCAGAACGGCGTCGTGGAGCGCAAGAACAGGACTCTTGCTGAGATGGCTCGCACTATGCTTGATGAATACAAAATGCCTCGTCGATTCTGGATTGAGGCAATTGACACTGCGTGCCACATCATCAACAGAGTATATCTTCACAAATTCTTCAAGAAGACTGCCTATGAACTCCTCGCTGATAAGAAATCCAATATGAACCAGCACCTGAGGAAACTATCAAGTTCAAGGCTACTGAGGATGTCATTCCTACTGAAGAATCTGCTGAAGAATTCATTCCAGAACATGAAGAACGTCGAGCTAATACACCTGAAGAAAATACTGAAGAAAATGGTGCTGAAGAAAACATTGATCAAATTCTTCAACGGCAACCAGCTCATCCTTGTATTGCAAAAGAAGTGCAAGTTGAAAAGATCATCAATGACATCAAAGCGCCAGGTCCTCTCACACGCTCAAAAGCTTCACATTTATCTAACTTTTGTGGGCACTATGCATTTGTCTTTATTACAGAGCCCACTAAGGTAGATGAAGCATTTCTGGAGCCTGAGTGGATTCAGGCCATGCAAGAAGAATGACATCAGTTTGAGCTCAACAATGTTTGGGAACTGGTCAAACGTCCAGATCCTCGCAAGCACAATATCATCGACACAAAGTGGATCTACCGCAACAAGCAAGATGAAAATGGCCTTGTGGTGAGGAATAAGGCACGGCTCGTAGCTCAAGGCTACACACAGGTTGAAGGAATTGATTTCGATGAAACTTTTGCACCTGTTGCTAGACTTGAGGCTATTCGCATATTACTTGCTTATGCTAACCATCATGATATCACTTTATGTCAAATGGATGTGAAAAGTGCATTCCTCAATGGTAAGCTTGAGGAAGAAGTATATGTTGCTCAACCCCCAGGTTTTGAAGATCCAAAGAATCCTGACAAAGTCTTCAGACTCAACAAGGCCCTCTATGGCCTCAAGCAGGCCACACGGGCGTGGTATGATACTTTGAAGGAATTCCTCATGACGAAAGGCTTCAAAACCGGTTCACTCGACCCTACTCTTTTCACTAAATCTTATGATGGTGAATTGTTTGTGTGCCAAATATGTGTTGATGATATTATCTTTGGCTGTACTGGCCAACGTTATAGTGATGAATTTGCCTATATGATGAGTGAAGAATATCAAATGTCTATGATGGGAGAGTTGAAATTCTTCTTAGGTCTTCAAATTCGTCAACAACGCAATGGCATATTCATATCTCAGGAGAAATACCTCAAGGATGTACTGAGGAAATTCGGCATGCAAGATTGCAAAGGCGTCAAAATTCCTATGCCCACAAATGGCCATCTGTGCACTGATGGAAATGGTATTGACTTAGATCATAAGGTATACCGCTCCATGATTGGCTCTTTATTGTACCTATGTGCATCTAGGCCAGATATAATGCTTAGTGTTTGCATGTGTGCCCGATTTCAAGCTGCACCGAAGGAATCACACCATAAGGTTGTGAAGCATATTCTTCAATATCTAGCTCACACACCAACACTTGGATATGGTACCCCAAGGGCTCGGCTTTTGATCTCATTGGATATTCTGACTCTGACTATGCTGGTGATCGTGTGGACCGCAAGTCAACATCTGGTACATGTCATTTCCTCGGACGATCTTTGGTCTGTTGGTCCTCGAAGAAGCAGAACTGTGTATCACTATCTACTGCTGAAGCTGAGTATATTGCCGCTGGTTCTTGCTATGCTCAATTGCTATGGATGAAGCAAACTCTCAAGGACTACGGCGTAAACATGAAGAATGTGCCTCTCTACTGTGACAATGAGAGTGCCATCAAGATTGCTCACAACCCTATTCAGCACTCGAAGACAAAGCACATTCAGATTCGTCATCATTTTCTTCATGATCATGTGTTGAAGGGTGACATTTCTATTGAGCATGTGAAGACTGAAGAACAGCTACCCGATATCTTCACAAAGCCCTTGGATGAGAAGAGATTTAGCAAGTTGCGGTGTGAGCTAAATATCCTAGAATCTTCGAATGTTCTTTGAAAAGGACACTCATCCTAACACTTATGCAAAATTGATGACTTAGATGTGAAACACATGAAGAAACGTTTTTCTTCAATCAATGAAGAATAACACTCTTAGTGTTAAGAAATTAATGAAGAATTTGATTCTCAGAACCCTACGATAATTGTACGTGGTGTCTGAAATCATCATCCTTATACGGTGGGTCACGCCACCACCAAAAGTTGAAATTCCTCAATTATTCATATTCTTCAACTTTGCATAGTCTTCACTATTTCCGTCGTTTTTCTTCATTGGCTATATATATGAGTTTATGTCCTCTACATCATTCACTTATTGTTATTTCTTCAAGTTGGTTTTCTGCTAAGTGAATGTGATCAGACCCTTCCCCTCTATGCTATACTCAACCCAATCTGTTCACAAATTCTTCATGTGCGTTCTATTTGAAACTCGTTCAAAATCTTCACTGTGTCCTTGTCAGCTAAAGAAATTGCGAACGGAACTTTAAAACCTATCTTATCTAAATTTTCGGCTTTGCCGCTCAAACCGTTCTGCATCCCATGATATACTTATCCACTCACCCACGATCTAACACGATCTCCACTTCTCACTACATGGGTGACACATGTCATGCGAATGAGAAGGGTCAGGGGCACGTTCGTCAGATTTCTTCGGGCGGGCAGTTTTTCACCGTGGCTATAAATACCCCTCCGTCCCTTCCTCACTTCTTTTACTCTGCTCGATCTCTCTCAAGATCGAGCTTCTCAAACCCTAGCGCCGCCGCTACTTCATCGCCGCCAGTGAGGAAGAGCTTCACTGCCTCGACATCATCGCCGACGTACTCGCGCCGATCGTGGAAATCTTCACTCCGCCGCCGCCGTAGTCATCTTCCTCCGCCAAGTTAGGGTGTGGAAGATCTGCACAGACGAACTTCACATCTCCTCACTCCAGTTCGTCGTGTTCTTCATCCAGGGTAATTAAAAGTTACTTTTATTACCCTCGTTGATTCGAATGATTATCTACAAAATCTTCAAAGGTATTTTTCTTCATATCTTCACACACTAAAACACCTCACATATTATCCGTTCTTGATTCGTTTCTCTAAGCCATTTTTTCTTCAAGATTCCTCAAATGTGTGGATTTTTAATCTACACATCTCTGGAACCTAAGACAAAGAACGCTTAGTGAAATTCTTCAAGACTCATCTGGTCAAATTCCTCAAACTTGTTCTTTTTACAAAACCTTCTGAGAATGCATATGACCTCTCCAAATTCCTCGCAACTATACTCTGTTCACAAGTACACATGTCAGCTGCTGAATCACTAGGTTCTCATCAACTTAACTCATTTGCAGCGTTCCTCGAAGAAAAGTTGCATACCTCTTCAGAAAATTCGATTGTTCAAATTCCTCAACTGAAGAAAATGGCTGATGGTAAAAGGCCACAGAAAGGAGGAAAGAAGCCTGAGGTCATGACTGCTTTTGAAATCCCTGATGACATATACAAAGACTACTGCACTCCTGATGAGGCCAAGTTTGGAAAAGAGGACAAAATCAGCGCAAGGTGCGCATACAGAGGATAGAAAGGAGATGGGCAAGAGAATGGAGGGAGTGCAGATATGTCACTCCTAAGTATATGAAGAAACTCACACTCAATCCTCCATGCCCAAGAGCTCCATTGGCACCTGGCCAAATCGTTGATCCCACCAGCCTCAAGCGCGGTGAGGACTATCCTGATGAATGGGCCAAGCGCCAAGCCAAGTTGGCTAAGCAAGTCAAAGAAGCAGTGAGGAAATTCAATGAAGACTCTGCTGCTGCTGCTGCCTCTGCTGAGGCCTTTGCTGTCAAGCCAAAGAAGGCTATGTAAAAGAAGCATGCGCGCAAGCCAAGTGCTTCACCAACAATGCCCTCAAGGCCAAGTTTCTCAGCATTGCCCTCACGGCCAGAATCCTCAAAGCCCTCATGGCCAATTCCTCATGCTGCTCCTGTTCCTCAAAAGTCCTCAGCTCCTCCGCCCAAGTCCTCGGTAGCTCCGACTAAATCCTCAGCACCTGTGCATCTCGCCTCGTGCCAAAGGACTGCAGGCATGTCCATTGCCTCAGGTGTCTCAGCAAGTTCCTCAGCTGCACTAAGTTCCTCAGCTGGCCCCTCCTTGCTGAAGACAAAGTCAACTGCTGGACACGATCCTCGACCAAGTCCTCAAAAGAAGCAAGTCGCTTTCCAAGTACCGTCTGATAAAGACGAAGCTGGTGATGAAGAACTTGACAAAATCATCAGAGACGGGCAAGTCAGGGCCGCTAGTGCCAAAGGAAGCAATGTGCCACTGCTTTTAGATCCAAGGCTGATCCTCGACTTCATTGATCTATGGCACAAGAATCCCAACATGCCTTTGCTGGAGATGAACCTCACTCCTGGTCAAAGTCATGTCTTGACTGCTTTCATTGAAGAAGAAAAATGGAAGTATGAGAAGGCCAGACAAATCAAGAAAACATAGTATAGAAAAGAGAAACTACTGAAGAAAAACATTGTCACCATGACAACTGAAGAACTAGTGAAGGTCCAGGCTGAAATCAAAAGCCTCAGTGATGAATTTGATTCATATTATGCTGATTGGAAAGGAGCCAAAGTCAGGTTTGTTAAACTGACTGAAAAGTTCACTTCACATGTTGCAGCCCCATCGCAACAAGAAATTTCTCAGGCTGAAGCATCTACTCAGCCGACTGAAGAACATGCCAGCACCGCTGATGAAAATTAGGCTGCTGAAGAAAATGTGAATTCTAGGGCTGATGACTGCATTCCAGCCGCTAAAGAAATTGCCAGGGCACCCACTAGTGGTGCGCCTAAAGAAAATGAAGAAAATCAACCAGATTCCTCAGCTACTCCTACTCCAACTTCAACTCCAATCCTTCCATCTGCATCAGATGTGAAGAAGACCAAGGCTGCAGAACGTGCTGCAGTGAAGAAAAGGAAAGCATCAGGTACTTCAGATTCTTCAGCTCCGAAGAAGATGAAGCCTATGACAAGTTCATTTGCAAATCCCATTGATGTTGTTCCCATCTCAACCATGCCATCAAAGGACCTAGTTCCTTTTGATGAAGAATATGTGATCCCCAGCGGATCTGATGAAGAAACTCCTTCTGCTGCCTCGTCTGAGCAGTTGGACGAAGAAATTGAAGTGGATGAGATCCCTTCAACACCTGTCATCTCCACGCCTATGCCTCAGTTCACAGCTGAAGAGGCTGGCGTTGAAGAAATGGAAGATGAAGATGTGGATATTGGGTGTACTACACCAGTGATGAAAGATGACTTTTGGGAAAGTCAGCACCCCAATTCTCCACTCTTCACCCCTCTACAGCAAATTCCTCATTCCCCTGCACAAACTGTTCAAATGGGCTCTGAAGAAACTCATCCCACTGCATCTGTACATGAGGAAATTCCAGCCACTAGCGCTGAAGAAACTGCTGCTGCTAAACAGCTAAAGACGCAGACTGCCACTGAAGAGGAACCAGAAATTCCTCAGCCTGAAAAACATGCGATTGAGATTCCTGAGGTCGTGATGCAACTCACTGACACTTCTCTGCCGAAGCCAAAGGATCCATTCTCACGCAAGCAAAAGTTCAAGGCTGATGATTTCTTCGGCGAGCACGTATTCTTCGAAGATTACAACCCATATAACTCTACTCGCATTAGGAAGAGGCGTTTCTGGACTGCTAGTCAAGCCAATTTCTATTCCTCGGTGTTATTCAACAAGGAGAAAATCTTCTACCATGAGCATATTCCTCACGTGGATATGGAATCTCTGACGTGCTTCGCACCAGTCCTCAGTGTTCTTCACGACGCTGGACTGCTAAACTTTTGCTCTGACATCTACGATTGGAATGAAGAACTGATTCTTCAATTCTATGCAACGCTGCACATCATAGGAGATGCTGAAGATGTGAATTCATGGGTGTTGGACTGGATGTCTGAAAACACTCACTACACTACACCAGCCTTTGAATTGCTTCGTGCTCTACCACTCATTCCTCCCCTTGAAGAAGCTCGCTGCATCTACAGTGAACCTGAGCTCACACATCATTACATACAGGTGCTGATGAAACCCTTGAAGCCAGGTCAAGAACCAAGAACCAAATTCCTCGTAAAGGAATTTCTTTATGTGCCCGGAACTGTCTATCGTATTCTTACGAGGACAATTAGTCCTATCAAAGGCCACGACTCATCTGATGAGGAAATTGTTGGCATCATGAAGAATCTAGTATTCAACATCGTTCATGGCATTCCTGTCAACTATCACGATTTCTTCATGAGGACTATGGCAAATGTTGCACTCTCTTTGTTTGAACTGAAGCCTTATGCACCTTGGATTATGAGATTCCTCAGGACAAGGTCTTCCCTCAACTACAAAGCTGATTTCCAGAATCACCTCAGCTACTTGCCCCCAATTGAAGTCCTCAAGCAGACATATTCCTCAGTTGATGGAAAGGGCAAGGCACCAGCTGTAATAGATGAAGGCATTCGTCCATTGGATGGTCAGTTTCGCAAAGCTGCATCTTATTCCACCAATGATGACTCTGCCACACATGACTCTGCCAATGCGCCCAAGTCCACTCCTCACGCCACTGCTCCGCGCGTGATGACTGACCGTGAACTTCTGCTTAGTCTTCACTAGAAGGTGGATCGAAATCACAAATGGGTTAAGCGTCAGTTTGGTTCACTTCTTCACAACATGACTGCTACACACAATGCAGTGAAGAAAAACCATTACTACCTCCATCAAGTTTTCGGTCGCACCTGGTCCATCCTGTCTCATCTGTATGGTGAAGACGATCTGAAGAAAATGGGTCTCAATGAAGATTTTGACTGGTCTGCACCTCCACCGAAGAAATTCAAGAAGGTCAAGGTTCCTTCTCTGGTGGCCAGCTCATATTCTTCATCGCGCGACACTGATGAAAATGAAGACTTGGACGACACTGTGGCAGGCCCTACTACAACAAACGGCCCCAACAATGCTGGCGCTCCTTCATCAACTTGAAATTCTTCAGGGGCGTTAGTCCTCATATTCGATCCTTTTGGTCATTTGATGACAAAGGGGGAGAATTTTCAGTTAATCTTCAAGTGGGTCTTTCTATATGGGCATTTTTTTGTTAAGTTACAACTCTTGTTCTTCTGAGACTTTATTGAATCGAGTTGTAATCTTAAACCCGATGGTGCTCTGATACTTTTGAGACATTTTTCTGCATGCTTATTCCTCGTTAAATATTATTGCACGCATGCTGAATTACATCAGTCACCATATTTCATCATGCATTTCAAATTCTTCACTGTTATATGACAAATGCGTGTATGAATTACAAGATATAGTGGGAGATCTCCATGATTCAATTCTTCAAGTGTGCATTGCTTCAAAAGCAAATTCCTCACAATGCACATCTTCAGGGGGGGTTCTTCTATATCTTGCAATCAAATTCCTCAATATTAGTATTTACACTTCACATGTTTATCCCCATTGAAAACTTAACCTATATTGTCATCAATCAACAAAAAGGGGGAGATTGTAAGTGCATCTAGTGCCCCTTAGTGATTTTGGTGTATTGAAGACTTATAGGTTAAGGGACTAATGTGTTTGTGAGTGTGCACAGGTCTGTAAGTCTATGAGGAGTTTGATATTTACAGAGAAAGTCGACCCCTAAAAATGAAGTTCTTCGACTGAAGACTTTGGATCTCTGAAGACTTTGAAAGTGAAGAAATTGGTGTGACCTTGAAGACTTGGTATTCTTTCGAGGAACATGAAGCGTGAAGACTTTTGTTTTCGTAGTTTCATTTTCTCTTTCTTGAGTCATAGGAAACACCATACTGTTAAAGGGGGTCGAGGAAATACTAAGGAAAAATTTCCATGTGATGCTCAACTCAAAATCCTGCACCTATCAATCCTTTCGAGTGAAGCCATTGGAAATCTCATACAGTCCAGTCATATTCTTCAGTGACAGATACGAAGTTCTTTTGGTCTCTGAGGAATTTGTTCTGACTGAGGAGTTAGGAATTCGCAAGTGCGGATTGCCTACACAGTGAGGAACATGATAGCCCTGAGGATTTTGCTACTCAAAATTCCGACCGTTGCTGTGCTATGCGCCAGCTGTCCCAAAATATCTATCCACCTAACGGTCATATCATTGAAGGGCATTTATGTCTTATCATGTCGGGCTGCTCCCTAGGCTATAAATAGCCGCCCCCTACAACCACTAGCTGGTTGGCTGCTTCGAGAGAAACTGACACTTGTCATTTGAGAGCAACCCATCCTCCGAGGACTTTGAGCGAAAATCATCAAGTGAGGAAAAACCCAAAACCCAAACACCTACAAACCCCAAGTGATTGAGCATCACTGAAGAGATTGATCCTGCATGGATCCGACGCTTGTTACCTTTGAAGATTGTGCTTCTTCGAGACGGTTAGGCGTCATGGTCTAGAGCATCCAAGAGGAATTGTGGATCGCCGAGTGACCAAGTTTGTGAAGGTTCGGAAGTCACCTAAAGACTTACCACGAGTGATTGGATGAGGTCTGTGTGACCTTAGTTCAAGGAGAATACGGTGAGGACTAGGTGTCCTGAGCTGCGTGTTCAGGACTGGGTGTCCGGGACTGTGTGTCCTCGAGTTTAAATACTCAGCCGCTCCAACCAGACGTAGAACTGAGACAACAGTTGGAACTGGTCTACCAAATCATTGTCTTCACCAAGCCTACTGGTTCTATTTCCTCAACTCTTTCATTTCCTCATAACTGTGTTGTGTGCTTGTTCATATATGTGCTTGAAGACTTTGACTGAAGACTTTCTCAATTTCCTCAGTTCAATTTCTTCAGTTTGTTTGTTTTCATCCTGTGTTATCCTGTGCTCACGCTACCCGTACTCTGTGCCTGTTTTCATTTCATCATGATGACCATGCTTGTATTCTGTTATGTTTACTTTTGATTAATTATTCCGCTGCTAGTAGTTCTTCGCTAAGGAATTTCCTCACCGGCAAATTCCTCGGTGAAGAATTTCATAAAAATCGCCTATTCACCCCCCCCCTCTAGTCGATATAACGCACTTTCAGATGGATTTCTGCGGTCAGGTACCTCGCCGCCCGAAGATTTGCAATATCTTCCTCCCTAACAGAAGAAGCTACCCACCGGCCTTGGCGGCTAGATCCGGACATGATTGGGGGCTGGTGGCAACTGAAGCCCGGGTGTTGGAACTCGGGGTAGCAGGGGTTAAGGAAGAGGCAAGTGTGGAAGAAAAAAGACGGGTCTATACCCCTATATAAAGGCTGCAAATATCAAATGTCTCCTCTCGGGCCTCAAAAACTTGCTTGTTTCCAAGGAGTCGTGCCCAAGCGATGGTTGGGTTACCCATGTTCGAGTCGACGGGAATCCCTAAAAAAGGGAGGCACTGTCTCCATTTGGATAAGATGCGCCAATAAGGCCACATCCTAGGACATGGGGCGACGGGCCGGCTAAAACGGTTCAAAATTATGACCGGACAGATGTGATGTCATATTATAAAAGCTGTCGGCGGATTAGACTCGTGTAAAAATATATATTCTCTCTACGGTTATGTATGGTGTGTGTGACAGGTCCGGATACTATCATCGCATCCGAAGACTAATTTTAAGTTCGAATAAAAGGGAACCCGCCATGCAATGCCGAAGACAATCTGTGCGCCGAACTCCTCGTCATTGAAGCCAGGTTCAGGGGCTACTGAGGGAGTCTTGGACTAAGGGGTCCTCGGGCGTCCGGCCTGTAATCCATGGGCCGGACTGATGGGATGTGAAGACATGAAGGCCGAAGACTATACCTGAGTCCAGATTGGACTCTCCTTGGCGTGGAAGGCAAGCTTGGCGACCAACTATGAAGATTCCTTCTTATGTAACCGACTCTATGTAAACCCTAGATCCCCTCGATGTCTATATAAACTGGAGGGGATAGTCCGGAAAGGACACATTCATTACCATAGTCATACAGGCTAGGCTTCTAGGGTTTAGACATCACGATCTCATGGTAGATCAACTCTTGTAACACCCATATTCATCAATATCAATCAAGCAGGACATAGGGTATTACCTCCATAGAGAGGGCCCGAACCTGGGTAAACATTGTGTCCCCTGTCTCCTATTACCATCGATCCTAGACGCACAGTTCGGGACCCCCTACCCGAGATCCGCCAATTTTGACACCGACACCCCCTTCCTTCCACTCCTAGTCCAACTAGGTAAAGGGGGGAATCCTACTCCCGGTGGGAGTAGGAATCCCCATGGGGCGCGCCATAGGAGGGCGCCCTCCCCCTCCTCCACTCCTTTATATACAGGGCAGGGGCACCCCATAGACACACAAGTTGATCATTGATCTCTTAGCCGTGTGCGGTGCCCCCCTCCACCATAATCCACCTCGGTCATATCGTAGCGGTGCTTAGGCGACGCCCTGTTCCGGTAGCATCATCATCACCGTCATCATGTCGTCGTGCTGATGAAGCTCTCCCTCGACACTCTGCTAGATAGTGAGTTCGTGGGATGTCAACGACCTAAACGTGTGCAGATCGCGGAGGTGTCGTACTTTCGGTACTAGGATCGGTCGATCATGAAGACGTACAACTACATCAACCGCATTGTCATAATGCTTCCGCTTATGGTCTACGAGGGTACATAGACAATACTCTCCCCTCTCATTGCTATGCATCACCATGATCTTGCCTGTGTGTAGGAAACTTTTTGAAATTACTACGTTCCCCAACATTGGCATCCGAGCCAGGTTTGTGCGTCGATGTTATATGCATGAGTAGAACACAAAGGAGTTGTGGGCGTGGGTATATACATATTGGCCGTCACTAGTTGATTCTTGATTCGGCGGTATTGTTGGATGAAGTGGCCCAGACTGACATTATGCGTACGCTTACGCGAGACTGGTTCTACAAACGTTCATCGCACACAGCTGGCTGGTGGGTGTCAGTTTCTCCAACTTTAGTTGAATCGGATTCAATGAACAGGGTTCTTTCTGAAGATCAAAAAGCAATCACTATACCGTGTTGTGGTTTTTGATGCGTAGGTTAGAACAGTTCATGCTCAGCCCGTAGGAGCCACGTAAAACTTGCGACAACAAAGTAGAGGACGTTTAACTTGTTTTTGCAGGGCATGTTGTGATGTGATATGGTCAAGACATGATGCTAAATTTTATTGTATGAGATGATCATGTTTTGTAACACAGTTATTGGCAACTAGCAGGAGCCATATGGTTGTCGCTTTATTGTATGAAATGCAATCGCCATGCAATTGCTTTACTTTATCACTAAGGAGTAGCGATAGTCGTAGAAGCAATAGTTGGCGAGACGACAACGATGCTTCTATGGAGATCAAGTTGTCAAGCCGGTGACGATGGTGATCATGACGGTGCTTTAGAGATGGAGATCTAAGGCACAAGATGATGATGGCCATATCATATCACTTATATTGATTGCATGTGATGTTTATCCTTTATGCATCTTATTTTGCTTAGTTCGATGGTAGCATTGTAAGATGATCTCTCACTAAATTTCAAGGTATAAGTTTTCTCCCTGAGTATGCACCGTTGCTACAGTTTGTCGTGCCGAGACACCACGTGATGATCGGGTGTGATAAGCTCTACGTTCACATACAACAGGTGCAAGCCAGTTTTGCACACGCGGAATACTCGGGTTAAACTTGATGAGCCTAGCATATGCAGATATGGCCTCGGAACACTGAGACCGAAAGGTCGAGCGTGAATCATATAGTAGATATGATCAACATAGTGATGTTCACCATTGAAAACTACTCCATCTCATGTGATGATCGGACATGGTTTAGTGGATATGGATCACGTGATCACTTAGATGATTAGAGAGATGTCTATCTAAGTGGGGGTTCTTAAGTAATTTGGTTAATTGAACTTTAATTTATCATGAACTTAGTAACTGATGGTATTTTGCATGTCTATGTTGTTGTAGATAGATGGCCCGTGTTGTTGTTCTGTTGAATTTTAATGTGTTCCTAGAGAAAGCTAAGTTGAAAGATGATGGTAGCAACTACACTGACCGGGTCCGTAACTTGAGGATTATCCTCATTGCTGCACAGAAGAATTACGTCCTAGAAGCACCGCTAGGTGATAAACCCGCTGCAGGAGCAACACCAGACGTTGTGAACACATAGTAGAGCAAAGCTGATGACTACTCAATAGTTCAGTGTGACATGCTTTACGGCTTAGAACCGGGACTTCAACGACGTTTTGAACATCATGGAGCATATGAGATGTTCCAGGAGTTGAAGTTAATATTTCAAGCAAATGCCCGGATTGAGAGATATGAAGTCTCCAATAAGTTCTACAGTTGCAAGATGGAGGAGAATAGTTTTGTCAGTGAACATATACTCAGAATGTCTGGGTACCACAACCACTTGACTCAACTAGGAGTTAATCTTCCTGATGATAGTGTCATTGACAGAGTTCTTCAATCACTGCCACCAAGCTACAAGAGCTTCGTGATGAACTATAATATGCAAGGGATGGATAAGATGATTCCCGAGCTCTTCGCAATGCTAAAGGGTGTAGAGGTAGAAATCAAGAAGGAGCATCAAGTGTTGATGGTCAACAATACCACTAGTTTTAAGAAAAAGGATAAAGGGAAGAAGGGGAACTTCAAGAAGAACAGCAAGCCAGTTGTTGCTCAAGTGAAGAAACCCAAGTCTGGACCTAAGCCTGAGACTGAGTGCTTCTACTGCAAAGGAACTGGTCACTGGAAGCGGAACTGTCCCAAGTATTTGGCGGAGAAGAAGGATGGCAAAGTGAAAGGTATATTTGATATACATGTTATTGATGTGTACCTTACTAATGCTCACAGTAGTGCCTGGGTATTTAATACTGATTCAGTTGCTAACATTTGCAACTCGAAACAGGGGCTATGGATTAAGCGAAGATTGGCTAAGGACGAGGTGGCGATGCGCATGGGAAATGGTTCCAAAGTTGATGTGATCGCCGTCGGCACGCTACCTCTACATCTACCTTCAGGATTAGTTTTAGACCTAAATAATTGTTATTTGGTGCCAGCATTGAGCATAAACATTATATCTAGATCTTGTTTGATGTGAGACGGTTATTCATTTAAATCAGAGAATAAAGGTTGTTCTATTTATATGAGTAATATCTTTTATGGTCATGCACCCTTGATGAGTGGTCTATTTTTACTAAATCTTGATAGTAGTGATACACATGTTCATAGTATTGAAGCCAAAAGATGCAGAGTTGATAATGATAGTGCAACTTATTTGTGGCACTACCGTTTAGGTCATATTGGTGTAAAGCGCATGAATAAACTCCATTCTGATGGACTTCCGGAATCACTTGATTATGAATCACTTGGTACTTGCGAACCATGCATCATGGGCAAGATGACTAAAACTCTGTTCTCCAGAACAATGGAGCGAGCAGCAGAGTTATTAGAAATCATACATACTGATGTATGTGGTCCAATGAACATTGAAGCTCGCAGTGGATATCGTTATTTTCTCACCTTCACAGATGATTTAAGTAGATGTGGGTATATCTACTTAATGAAACATAAGTCTAAACATTTGAAAAGTTCAAAGAATTTCAGAGTGAAGTGGAAAATCATCATAACAAGAAAATCCAATTTCTACGATCTGACCCTAGAGGTGAATATTTGAGTTATGAGTTTGGACTTCATTTGAAACAATGCGGAATAGTTTCGCAATTCACGACCTGGAACACCACAACGTAATGGTGTGTCTGAACATCGTAACCGCACTTTATTAGATATGGTGCGATCTATGATGTATCTCACTGATTTACCGCTATCGTTTTGAGGTTATGCTTTAGAGATGGCTGCATTCACATTAAATTGGCACCATCTAAATCCGTTGAGACAACATCTTATGAACTGTGGTTTGGGAAGAAACCCAAGTTGTCGTTTCTTAAAGTTTGGGGCTGTGATGCTTATGTGAAAAAGCTTCAACCTGATAAGCTCGGACCCAAAACGGAGAAATGTGTCTTCATAGGATACCCAAAGGAGACTGTTGGGTACACCTTATATCACGGATCCGAAGGCAAGATATTCGTTGCTAAGAATGGATCATTTCTAGAGAAGGAGTTTCTCTCGAAAGAAGTGAGTGGGGAGGAAAGTAGAACTTGATGAGGTAACTGTACCTGCTCCCTTATTGGAAAGTAGTTCGTCACAGAAACCGGTTCCTGTGACACCTACACCAATTAGTGAGGAAGCTAATGATGATGATCAAAAAACTTCAGATCAAGTTACTACCGAACCTCATAGGTCAACCAGAGTAAGATCCACACCAGAGTGGTACGGTAATCCTGTTCTGGAGGTCATGTTGCTAGACCATGATGAATCTACGAACTATGAGGAAGCGATGATGAGCCCAGATTCCGCAAAATGGCTTGAGGCCATGAAATCTGAGATGGGATCCATATATGAGAACAAAGTGTGGACTTTGGTTGACTTGCCCGATGATCGGCAGGCCATAGAGAATAAATGGATATTCAAGAAGAAGACTGACGCTGACGGTAATATTACTGTCTAGAAAGCTCGACTTGTTGCAAAAGGTTTTCGACAAGTTCAAGGAGTTGACTACGATGAGACCTTCTCACCCGTAGCGATGCTTAAGTCTGTCTAAATCATGTTAGCAATTGCTGCATTTTATGATTATGAAATTTGGCAAATGGATGTCAAAACTGCATTCCTTAATGGATATCTTAATGAAGAGTTGTATTTGATGCAACCAGAAGGTTTTGTCAATCCAAAAGGTGCTAACAGAGTGTGCAAGCTCCAGCGATCCATTTATGGACTGGTGCAAGCCTCTCGGAGTTGGAATATACGCTTTGATAGTGTCATCAAAGCATATGGTTTTATACAGACTTTTGGAGAAGCCTGTATTTACAAGAAAGTGAGTGGGAGCTCCGTAGCATTTCTGATATTATATGTAGATGACATATTGTTGATCAGAAATGATACTGAATTTCTGAATAGCATAAAAGGATACTTGAATAAGAATTTTTCAATGAAAGACCTCGGTGAAGCTGCTTATATATTGGGCATCAAGATCTATAGGGATAGATCAAGACGCTTAATTGGACTTTCACGAAGCACATACCTTGATAAAGTTTTCAAGAAGTTCAAAATGGATTAGGCAAATAAAAGGCAAAGAAAGGGTTCTTGCCTGTATTACAAGGTGTGAAGTCGAGTCAGACTCAATGCCCAACCACTGCAGAAGATAGAGAGAAAATGAAAGTCATTCCCTATGCTTCAGCCATAGGTTCTATCATGTATGCAATGCTGTGTACCAGACCTGATGTGTGCCTTACTATTAGTTTAGAAGGGAGGTACCAAAGTAATCCAGGAGTTGATCACTGGACAGCGCTCAAGAACATCCTGAAATACCTGAAAAGGACTAAGGATATGTTTCTCGTTTATGGAGGTGACAAAGAGCTTGTCATAAACGGTTACGTTGATGCAAGCTTTGACACTGATCCGGATGACTCTAAGTCACAAACCAGATGCGTATATTTATTGAATGGTGGAGTTGTCAGTTGGTGCAGTTCCAAGCAGAGCGTCATGGCGGGATCTACGTGTGAAGTGGAGTACATAGCTGCTTCGGAAGCAGCAAATGAAGGAGTCTGGATGAAGGAGTTCATATCCGATATAGGTGTCATACCTAGTGCATCGGGTCCAATGAAAATCTTTTGTGACAATACTGGTGCAATTGCCTTGGCAAAGGAATCCAGATTTCACAAGAGAACCAAGCACATAAAGATACGCTTCGATTCCATCCGCGATCAAGCCAACGAGGGAGACATAGAGATTTGCAAGATACATACGGATCTAAATGTTGCAGAGACCCGTTGACTAAGCCTCTCTCACGAGCAAGACATGATCAGCACCAAGACTCCATGGGTGTTAGAATCATTACAATGTAATCTAGATTATTGACTCTAGTGCAAGTGGGAGACTGAAGGAAATATGCCCTAGAGGCAATAATAAAGTTTTTATTTATATTTCCTTATATCATGATAAATGTTTATTATTCATGCTAGAACTGTATTAACCGGAAACTTGGTACATGTGTGAATACATAGACAAACAGAGTGTCACTAGTTTGCCTCTACTTGACTAGCTCGTTGAATCAATGATGGTTATGTTTCCTAACCATAGACATGAGTTGTCATTTGATTAACGGGATCACATCATTAGAGAATGATGTGATTGCCTTGAACCATCCGTTAGCTTAGCACGATGATCGTTTAGTTTGTTGATATTGCTTTCTCCATAACTTATACATATTCCTATGACTATGAGATCATGCAACTCCCAATACCGGAGGAACACTTTGTGTCCTATCAAATGTCACAACGTAACTGGGTGATTATAAAGGTGCTCTATAGGTGTCTCTGTTGGTGTTTGTTGAGTTGGCATAGATCGAGATTAGGATTTGTCACTCCAATTGTCGGAGATGTATCTCTGGGCCCTCTCGGTAATGTACATCACTATAAGCCTTGCAAGCAATGTAGCTAATAAGTTAGTTACGGGATGTAGCATTACGGAACGAGTAAAGAGACTTGGCGGTAACAGATTGAACTAGGGATTGAGATATCGACGATCAAATCTCGGGCAAGTAACATACCGATGACAAAGGCAACAACGTATATCGTTATACGATTTGACCGATAAAGATCTTCATAGAATATGTAGAAATCAATATGAGCATCCAGGTTCCGCTATTGGTTATTGACCGGAGACATGTCTCGGTCATGTCTAGAAAGTTCTTGAACCCGTAGGGTCCGCACGCTTAACGTTCAGTGACGATCGGTATTATGAGTTTATGTGTTTTGATGTACCGAAGGTAGTTTAGAGTCCCGGATATGATCACGGACATGACGACGAGTCTCGAAATGGTCGAGACATAAATATTGATATATTGGATGACTATATTTGGACGTCGAAATGGTTCCGGGTGAGTTCGGGCATATACTGGAGCACCGGGAGGTTACCGGAACCCCCCCCCCCCCCCGAAGGTATATGGGCCTTATTGGGCCATAGTGGGAGAGAAGAGAGGGAGGCCTAGAAGGGGGCGTGCCCCGCTCAAGACCAATCCGAATTGGAGAGAATGATGTGATTGACTTGACCCATCCGTTAGCTTAGCACGATGATCGTTTAGTTTACTACTATTGCTTTCTCCATAACTTATACATGTTCCTATGACTATGACATTATGCAACTCCCGAATACCGGAAGAACACTTAGTGTGCTATCAAACATCACAACATAACTGGGTGACTATAAAGATGCTCTACAGGTGTCTCTGATGGTGTTTGTTGAGTTGTCATAGATTGAGATTAGGATTTGTCGCTCCGTGTATCGGAAAGGTATCTCTAGGACCTCTCCGTAATGCACATCACTATAAGCCTTCCAAGCAATGTGACTAATGGGTTAGTTACGGGATGTTGCATTACGGAACGAGTAAAGATACTTGCCGGTAATGAGATTGAACTAGGTATTGAGATACTGATGATCGAATCTCGGGCAAATAACATACCGATGACAAAGGGAACAACGTATGTTGTTATGCGGTTTGACCGATAAAGATCTTCGTAGAATATGTAGGAACCAATATGAGCATCTAGGTTTCGCTATTGGTTATTGATCGGAGATGATTCTCAGTCATGTCTACATAGTTCTCGAACCCGTAGGGTCCGCGCGCTTAATGTTCGGTGACGATCGGTATTATGAGTTTATGTGTTTTGATGTACCGAAGGTTGTTTGGAGTCCCAGATGTGATCACGGGCATGAAAAGGAGTCTCGAAATGGTCGAGACATAAAGATCGATATATTGGAAGTCTATGTTTGTGTTGGAGAACGCAGTAATTTCAAAAAAAATCCTATGCACACGCAAGATCATGGTGATGCATAGCAACGAGAGGGAAGAGTGTTGTCCACGTACCCTCATAGACCATAAGCGGAAGCGTTATGACAACGCGGTTGATGTAGTCATACGTCTTCACGATCGACCGATCCTAGCACCAAAGGTATGGCACCTCCTCGATCTGCACACGTTCGGCTCGGTGATGTCCCACGAACTCATGATCCAGTAGAGTGTCGAGGGAGAGCTTCGTCAGCAGAACGGCGTGATGACGGTGATGATGATGCTACCGGAACAGGGCTTTGCCTAAGCACTGCTTCGATATGACTGAGGTGGATTATGGTGGAGGGGGCACCGCACACGGCTAAGAGATCAATGATCAACCTGTGTCTCTATGGGGTGCCCCCCTCCCCCGTATATAAAGGAGTGGACAAGGGGGAGGGCCGGCCCTCTACTATGGCGCACCCTTGGGGAGTCCTACTCCCACCGGGAGTAGGATTCCCCCCTTCCCTAGTTGGACTAGGAGAGGAAGGGAAGGAGGAGTACGAGAGAAGGAAAGCCCCCTCCCCCCAAACCTATTCCAATTCGGCCTCCTGTCCAAGGGGGGCGCACCAGCCCCTTGTGGGCTTGTGTGCTTCCTTCTTATGGCCCATAAGGCCCATAACTTCTCCCGGGGGGTTTCGGTAACCTCCCGGTACTCCAGAAAAATGCCCGAACCACTCGGAACCATTCTGGTGTCCAAACATAGGCTTCCAATATATCGATCTTTATGTCTCGACTATTTCGAGACTCCTCGTCATGCCCGTGAATACATCCGGGTCTCCTAACAACCTTCGGTTCATCAAAACACATAAACTCATAATACCGATCATCACCGAATGTTAAGCGGGCGGACCCTACGGGTTCGAGAACTATGTAGACATGATTGAGACTCACTTCCAGTCAATAACCAATAGCGGAACCTGGATGCTCATATTGGTTCCTACATATTCTACGAAGATCTTTATCGGTCAACCCGCATAACAACATATGGTGTTCCCTTTGTCATCGATATGTTACTTGCCCGAGATTCGATCATCGGTATCTCAATACCTAGTTCAATCTCGTTACCAGCAAGGCTCTTTACTCGTTCCATAATGCATCATCCCGCAACTAACTCATTAGTCACAATGATTGCAAGGCTTATAGTGATGTGCATTACCGAGAGGGCCCAGAGAAACCTCTCCGATACTCGGAGCGACAAATCCTAATCTCGATCTATGACAACTCAACAAACACCATTGGAGACACCTATAGAGCACCTTTATAATCACCCAGTTACGTTGTGACGTTTGGTAGCACACAAAGTGTTCCTCCGGTATCTGGGAGTTGCATGATCTCATAGTCATAGGAACATGTATAAGTTATGGAGAAAGCAATACCAACAAACTAAACGATCATCGTGCTAAGCTAACGGATGGGTCAAGTCAATCACATCATTCTCTGATGATGTGATCCCGTTAATCAAATGACAACTCATGTCTATGGTTAGGAAACATAACCATCATTGATTCAACGAGCTAGTCAAGTAGAGGAAAACTAGTGACACTCTGTTTGTCTATGTATTCACACATGTACTAAGTTTCTGGTTAATACAATTCTAGCATGAATAATAAAAATTTATCATGATATAAGGAAATAAATAATAACTTTATTATTGCCTCTAGGTCATATTTCCTTCAGTCTCCCACTTGCACTAGAGTCAATAATCTAGTTCACATCGTCATGTGATTTAACACCAATAATTCACATCTTTATGTGATTAGTTCACATCTCCATGTGACTAATTCCCAAAGGGTTTACTAGAGTCAATAATCTAGTTCACATCGCTATGTGATTAACACCCAAAGAGTGATCATGTTTTGCTTGTGAGAGAAGTTTAGTCTACGGGTCTGCAACATTCAGATCTATATGTATTTTGCAAATTTCTATGTATACAATACTCTGCACGGAGCTAATCTAGCTAATTGCTCCCACTTTCAACATGTATCTAGATCGAGACTTAGAGTCATCTAGATCGATGTAAAAAGCTTGCATCGATGTAACTCTTTACGACGAACTCTTTTATCACCTCCATAACCGAGAAATATTTCCTTAGTCCTCTAAGGATAATTTTGACCGCTGTCCAGTGATCTACTCCTAGATCACTATTGTACTCCCTTGCCAGAATCATGCTAAGGTATACAATAGGACTGGTACACAGCATAGCATACTTTATAGAACCTATGACTGAGGCATAGGGAATGACTTTTCATTCTCTTTCTATTTTCTGCTATGGTCGGGTTTTGAGTCTTTACTCAACTTCACACCTTGCAACACAGGCAAGAACTCCTTCTTTGACTGTTCCATTTTGAACTACTTCAAAATCTTGTCAAGGTATGTACTCATTGAAAAATCTTATCAAGCGTCTTGATCTATCTCTATAGATCTTGATGCTCAATGTGTAAGCAGCTTCACCGAGGTCTTTCTTTGAAAAAATCTTATTCAAGTATCCTTTTATGCTATCCAGAAATTCAGTATCATTTCCGATCAACAATATGTCATCCACATATAATATCAGAAATGCTACAGAGCTCCCACTCACTTTCTTGTAAATACAGGCTTCTCCAAAAGTCTGTATAAAACTATATGCTTTGATCAACTCATCAAAGTGTATATTCCAACTCCGAGATGCTTGCACCAGTCCATAGATGGATCGCTGGAGCTTGCACACTTTGTTAGCACCTTTAGGATTGACAAAAACTTTCTTGTTGTATCATATACAACTCTTCTTTAAGAAATCCATTAAGGAATGAAGTTTTGACATCCGTTTCCCAGATTTCATAAAATGTGGCAATTGCTAACATGATTTGTACAGACTTAAGCATCGCCACGAGTGAGAAAAAACTCATCGTAGTCAACACCTTGAACTTGTCGAAAACCTTTTTGCGACAATTTGAGCTTTGTAGATAGTAACACTACTATCAGCATAAGTCTTCCTCTTGAAGATTCATTTATTCTCAATGGCTCTCCAATCATTGGGCAAGTCAATCAAAGTCCATACTTTGTTCTTTATACATGGATCCCATCTCAGATTTCATGGCCTTAAGCCATTTCGCGGAATCTGAGCTCATCATTGCTTCCTCATAGTTCGTAGGTTTTTCATGGTCTAGTAACATGACTTCCAGAAAGGATTACCGTACCACTCTGGTGCGGACCATACTCTGGTCGTCCTACAAGGTTCGGTAGTAACTTGATCTGAAGCTTCATGATCATCATCATTAGCTTCCTCACTAATTGGTGTAGAAATCACTAGAACTGATTTCTGTGATGAACTAATTTCCAATTCGGGAGAAGGTACAATTACCTCATCAAGTTCTACATTCCTCCCACTCACTTCTTTCGAGAGAAACTTCTTCTGTAGAAATTATCCGCTCTTAGCAACAAAGATCTTGCCTTTCAGATCTGTGATAGAAGGTGTACCCAATAGTTTCTTTTGGGTATCCTATGAAGACGCACTTTTCCATTTTGGGTTTGAACTTATCAGGCTGAAACTTTTTCAAATAAGCATCACAACCCCAAACTTTAAGAAATGACAGCTTAGGTTTCTAGCCAAACCATAGTTCATACGGTGTCATCTCAACGGATTAGACGGTGCCCTATTTAACGTGAATGTAGCTGTCTCTAATGCACAACCCCAAAACGATAGTGGTAAATCGGTAAGAGACATCATAGATTGCACTATATCCAATAAAGTACAGTTTATGACGTTCAGACACACCATTATGTTGTGGTGTTCCAGGTGGCATGAATTTGTGAAACTATTCCACATTGTTTTAGTTGAAGACCAAACTCGTAACTCAAATATTCGTCTCCACGATTAGATCGTAGAAACTTTATTTTCTGTTTACGATGATTTTCCACTTCACTCTAAAATTCTTTGAACTTTTCAAATGTTTCAAACTTATGTTTCATCAAGTAGATGTACCCATATCTGCTCAAATCATCTGTGAAGGTCAGAAAATAACGATACTCACCACGAGCCTCAACACTCATCGGACCACATACATCAGTATGTATTATTTCCAATAAGTCAGTTGCTCGCTACATTGTTCCGGAGAACGGAGTCTTAGTCATCTTGCCCATGAGGCATGGTTCGCAAGCATCAAGTGATTCATAATCAAGTGATTCCAAAAGCCCATCAGCATGGAGTTTCTTCATGCGCTTTACACCAATATGACCTAAACGGTAGTGCCACATATAAGTTGCACTATCATTATTAACTTTGCATCTTTTGGCTTCAATATTGTGATTATGTGTATTACTACGATCAAGATTCAATAAACCATTCACCTTGCGTGTATGACCTCAGAAGGTTTTATTCATGTAAACAGAATAACAATTATCCTTGACTTAAATGAATAACTGTATTGCAATAAACATGATCCAATCATATTATGCTCTACGCAAACACCAAATAACATTTATTTTAGGTTCAACACTAATCCCGAAGGTAAAGGGAGTGTGTGATGGTGATCTTATCAACCTTGGAATCACTTCCAACTCACATCATCACCTCGCCCTTAACTAGTCTTTGTTTATTTTGCAACTCCCGTTTCGAGTTACTACTCTTAGAAACTGAACCAGTATCAAATACTGAGGGATTGCTATAAACACTAGTAAAGTACACATCAATAACATGTATATCCAATATACCTTTGTTCACTATGCCATCCTTCTTATCCGCCAATATTCTAGGGCAGTTCCACTTCGAGTGACCATTTCTTTTGCAGTAGAAGCACTCAGTTTCAGGCTTGGGTCTAGCTTTGGGCTTCCTTATGGGAGTGGCAACTTGCTTGCCATTCTTCTTGCAGTTCCCTTTCTTTCCCTTGCCCTTTTAGTTGAAACTAGTGGTTTTGTCAACCATCAACGTTTGATGCTTTTCTTGATTTCTACCTTCGTCAACTTCAGCATCACGAAGAGCTCGGGAATCGTTTTCATCATCCCTTGCATATTATAGTTCATGACGAAGTTCCCGTAACTTGGTGTGCTGACTAGAGAATTTTGTCAATCACCTTTTTATCTGGAAGATTAACTCCCACTTGATTCAAACGAGTGTAGTACTCAGACAATCTGAGCACATGCTCACTAGTTGAGCTATTATCCTCCATCTTGTAGGCAAAGTACTTGTCAGAGGTCTCATACCTCTCGACTCGGGCATGAGTCTGAAATACAAATTTCAACTCTTGGAACATCTTATATGCTCTATGGCATTCAAAACGTTTTTGAAGTTCCGGTTCTAAGCCGTAAAGCATGGTGCACTAAACTATCAAGTAGGCATCATACCGAGCTTTACCAAACGTTCATAACGTCTATATCTACTCCTGCAATAGGTCCGTCACCTAGCGGTGCATCAAGGACATAATTCTTCTATGCAGCAATGAGGATAATCCTCAGACCATGGACCTAGTCTGCATCATTGCTACTTTCATCTTTCAACATAGTTCTTCTCTAGGTACATATCAAAAATAAACGGGGAGCTACATCGCGAGCTATTGATCAACAACATAGTTATGCAAATACTTTCAGGACTAAGTTCATGATAAATTAAAGTTCAATTAATCATATTACTTAAGAACTCCCACTTAGATAGACATCTCTCTAATCATCTAAGTGATCACGTGATCCATATCAACTAAACCATGTCCGATCATCACGTGAGATGGAGTAGTTTTCAATGGTGAACATCACTATGTTGATCACATCTACTATATGATTCATGCTCGACCTTTTGGTCTTAGTGTTCTGAGGCCATATCTGCATATGCTAGGCTCGTCAAGTTTAACCTGAGTATTTCGCGTGTGCAAAACTAGCTTGCACCCGTTGTATGTGAACGTAGAGCTTATCACACCCGATCGTCATGTGGTGTCTTGGCACGACGAACTGTAGCAACAGTGCATACTCAGGGAGAACACTTATACCGAGATCATCTTATAATGCTACCGTCAAACTAAGCAAAATAAGATGCATAAAGGATAAACATCACATGCAATCAATATAAGTGATATGATATGTCCATCATCATCTTGTGCCTTTGATCTCCATCTCCAAAGCAACGTCATGATCACCATCGTCACCGGCTTGACACCTTAATCTCCATCGAAGCATCGTTGTCGTCTCTCCAACTATTGCTTCTACAACTATCGCTACCGCTTAGTGATAAAGTAAAGCAATTACATGGTGATTTCATTTCATACAATAAAGCGACAACCATATGGCTCCTGCCAGTTGGCGATAACTGTGTTACAAAACATGATCATCTCATACAATAAAATTTAGCATCATATCTTGATCATATCACATCACAACATGCCCTGCAAAAACAAGTTAGACGTCCTCTACTTGTTGTTACAAGTCTTACGTGGCTGCTGCGGGCTGAGCAAGAACCGTTCTTACCTACGCATCAAAAAACACAATGCGGTATAGTGATTGCTTTTTGATCTTCAGAAAGAACCCACTAGCCACCTGTGTGCGAAGCACGTCGGTAGAACCAGTCTCGCGTAAGCGTACGCGTAATGTCGGTCTGAGCAGCTTCATCCAACAATACCGCCGAATCAAGAATCAACTAGTGACGGCAAGCAATATGTATATACCCATGCCCACAACTCCTTTGTGTTCTACTCGTGCATATAACATCTACGCATAGACCTGGCTCTGATACCACTATTGGGGAACGTAGTAATTTCAAAAAAATCCTACGCACACACAAGATCATGGTAATGCATAGCAACAAGAGGGGAGAGTGTTGTCCACGTACCCTCGTAGATCGTAAGGGGAAGCATTATGACAACACGGTTGATGCAGTTGTACGTCTTCACGATCGACCGATCCTAGCACCGAAGGTACGGCACCTCCGCGATTGGCACACGTTCGGCTCGGTGGCGTCCCACGAACTCACGATCCAGTAGAGTGTCGAGGGAGAGCTTTGTCAGCACAACAGCGTGATGATGGTGATGATGATGCTACCGGAACAGGGCTTCGCCTAATCACTGCTTTGATATGACCGAGGTGGATTATGGTGGAGGGGGCACCGCACACGGCTAAGAGATCAATGATCAACTTGTGTCTCTAAGGGGTGCCCTCCTCCCCCGTATATAAAGGAGTGGAGGAGGGGAGGGCCGGCCCTCTACTATGGCGCGCCCTAGGGGAGTCCTACTCCCACCGGGAGTAGGATTCCCCCCTTCCCTAGTTGGAGTAGGAGAGGAAGGGAAGGAGGAGTAGGAGAGAAGGAAAGCCCCTCCCCCCAAACCTATTCCAATTCGGCCTCCTGCCCAAGAGGGGTGCACCAGCCCCTTGTGGGCTGGTGTGCTTCCTTCTTATGGCCCATAAGGCCCATAACTTCTCTCGGGGGTTCCGGTAACCTCCTGGTACTCCGAAAAAATGCCCGAACCACTCGGAACCATTCTGATGTCCAAACATAGGCTTCCAATATATCGATCTTTATGTCTCGACCATTTCAAGACTCCTTGTCATGCCCGTGATCACATCCGGGACTCCGAGGTTCATCAAAACACATAAACTCATAATATCGATCGTCATCGAATGTTAAGCGTGCGGACCCTACGGGTTCGAGAACTATGTAGACATGACCGAGACTCACTTCCAGTCAATAGCCAATAGCGGAACCTAGATGCTCATATTGGTTCCTACATATTCTATGAAGATCTTTATCGGTCAAACCGCATAACAACATACGTTGTTCCCTTTGTCATCGGTATGTTACTTGCCCGAGATTCGATCGTCGGTATCTCAATACCTAGTTCAATCTCGTTACCGGCAAGTCTCTTTACTTGTTCCATAATGCATCATCCCGCAACTAACTCATTAGTCATAATGCTTGCAAGTCTTATAGTGATGTGCATTACCGAGAGGGCCCCGAGATACCTCTCCGATACTCGGAGTGACAAATCCTAATGTCGATCTATGCCAACTCAACAAATACCATTGGAGACACCTGTAGAGCGCCTTTATAATCACCTAGTTACGTTGTGACGTTTGGTAGCACACAAAGTGTTCCTCCGGTATTCGGGAGTTGCATGATCTCATAGTCATAGGAACATGTATAAGTTATGGAGAAAGCAATAGCAACAAACTAAACGATCATCATGCTAAGCTAACGGATGGGTTAAGTCAATCACATCATTCTCTAATGATGTGATCCCGTTAATCAAATGACAACTCATGTCTATGGTAGGAAACATGACCATCATTGATTCAACGAGCTAGTCAAGTAGAGTCAAACTAGTGACACTCTGTTTGTCTATGTATTCACACATGTACTAAGTTTCCGGTTAATACAATTCTAGCATGAATAATAAAAATTTATCATGATATAAGGAAATAAATGATAGCTTTATTATTGCCTCTAGGGAATATTTCCTTCAGTCTGGACATCGAAATGGTTCCGGGTGAGTTCGGGAATATACCGGAGTACCGAGAGGTTACCGGAACCCCCCGAGAAGTATATGGGCCTTATTGGGCCATAGTGGGAGAGACGAGAAGGGAGCCTAGTAGGGGCCCCCCAAGCCCAATCCGAATTGGGTGAGGGGCCGCCCCCCCCCCCCTTTCCTTTCCCCCTCTCTCCCCCTTCCTTCCTCTCTTAATCCAACTAGGGAAGGGGGGATCCTACTTCCGATGGGAGTAGGACTCCCTTGGGCACGCCATAGAGGGTCGGCCCCTCCCCCTCCTCCACTCCTTTATATACGGGGGAGGGGGCACCGCAAAGACACACAAGTTGACATTGTCTTAGCTGTGTGTGATGCCCTCCTCCACCATAATCCACCTCGTTCATATCATTGCAGTGCTTAGGCGAAGCCCTGCGCCGGTAGCTTCATCATCACCGTCATCATGTCGTCGTGCTGACAAAGCTCTCCCTCGACACTCAGCTGGATCAAGAGTTCGTGGGACGTCACCGAGCTGAACGTGTGCAGATCGCGGAGGTACCGTACCTTCGGTGCTAGGATCGGTCGAATCATGAAGACGTACGACTACATCAACCGTGTTGTTATAACGCTTCCGCTTACGGTCTATGAGGGTACATAGACAACACTCTTCCCCTCTCATTATTATGCATCACCTACATAGATCTTGCGTGTGCGTAGGGATTTTTTTTGAAATTACTACGTTCCCCAACAGTGTAGGCATGAACAACACCGGTCCAAGGGTTGTAGCCGGAGGCCCACGGAGGGGGCACCTGGAACTGCTGCTGCTGACAGGGCTGGCCAGCGCCCTGCGGCTGCTGCTGCTAACCGCTGTGGCGGCCCCCACCACGCCGGCCCCTGCGGCGCCGTTCGGCTGGAGGGGCGGGACGGGTGGGCGGCCCATAGGCCAGCGGGAGCAGCCCCGGCTGCTGGGTGGCCGGGTACGATGGTGGCGCTGGAATGGCGTCGGGTGGCGATGCAGCAGGGGCGCGGCCGGGGCGGCTGGAGGGGCCGAGGAGGCGCCGCGGGTGGTGCCGGTGTCTAGGGCGGTGTGGATGGCCCGCACCTTCACCTGCTTCATCCGCCGCTCCTCCAAGCGAAGGTACGCAACGAACTTGGCGAAGGACGGGTTGGGATGAGGCTGAGGTTCGCCGCGGCGTTGCCAAAGTCCTCATTGAGCCCGTTGATGAGCATGTTGAGGAGGAGGTCATCATTGATCTTCGCGCCAATATCGCGGAGCTCGTCAGCGAGAGTCTTCAGGCGGTGACAGTAGTCGTCGATGGAGGTGTTACCCTGGTGACACCCAAAGAACTCTTGCTGCAAAAAAATGCGACGCTGGAGCTGGTTGTCGGTGAAGAGCCCGTTCAGCTTGGTCCACACAGCGCAGGCATCGTCACCGCCTGCCACGACCGTCTGGAAGTGCTCCGGCGAGATGGTGAGGAAGAACCAGCGGAGGATCGTGGTGTCGATGGTAGACCCGTCATGAAACTTGGGGGTGAGGCTGGAGTCGACAGTGCTGTCCACGTGGTCGATGAGGTGATACTCCCGGAACACGAGGGAAAATACGTCTTCCACATGTAGTAGGAGGAGTCCACCTGCGAGAGACGAACCGGCACCCACTCGAATATGTTGAGGTTGCGGATGTCATTGATGTCGGGAGGGTTGGCATCGGCGAATGGGTTGGAGTTGGTGGGCGCGGAGAAGGTGACGGACGACATAGCGAGGACGGGACGGAGCGGGCAGCTCGGGTGAGATTTGCGGCGGCTTCGGCGATGCGGCTGGCGGGCGGGCAGGCGGTAGCAGCGGATGACATGAGCGGGCTCGGAGTCGGCGGCGTAGGCGGCTAGCAAGCACGGGAGCGATCGGTGCTGGCGGTGTTGGCGGGTAGCGCGTTGGTGGTTAGCGGGATTAGCAGCAGGCGGCGCTAGCGGGATTAGCAGCGGGCGGGGCTAGCGATTAGCAGCGGGCGGTGCTAGCGAGATTAGCAGCCTAGCAGCAGATCGAGGCTAGCATATCGGGACTAGCAGCAGGCTGGGCTAGCAGCGAGCGTTCGCGCGGCTGCAACAAAGAAAACGAGTAGTGGCGGCCGGCATGGGGTGCACAGGCGGCGGCTAAGGGAGGCGGCGGCGCGGCGGCGGCAGCGGAAGGCTAGGGGTGAAACCTAAAAATGGATACCATGGCCACCCACCCGCCCTACCCCTTTACTCCGGCTGCCGTCCTAGGGGCTATGCAGCCTCGCTCCCCTGCACGCGCTCTGGCCTCGCCAGCTGCGAGCTCTGGATGGGGATCGCCCGAAAAGGAGGAGATCCAGGGCGAATCCAGCGGTCCGTCGGAGGTGCCGGCGACCCCTCTCATCCCGTCGCCGCGGGTTCCCCGGAGCCCAAGCTATCGCCTACCTGGAGCCGAGGCGGGATCAAAGATGCAGGCTTTGGACCGGCGGTTGGCGGCGTGGCTCCCCCATCTGAGCGCCCCCGCCTAAAATCCATTGTGGTAAGTACGAATCCCCTTCCCTCTCCGATCACCGATGACATTGAAGTAGGATGGGAGATCCAGCAATCGCGCAAGAAACGCCACGCCAGCCAGGATCCATTTAGTGCTAGGCAGAAAGCGCGGAGCCGGCCACCTCGCCACGGCCGCTCCCACGGGCACTCGTCGGGCAGAGACGCCTTTTTAATCAGATTCAAGGGCCTCTGCTTCCGCTGCCTCAACCCCCGCCACCATAGAGTAGACTGTAGAGACCCTCTCCGGTGCATAATTTGCAAGCGCCAGGGCCACTTCGGCCGCGAGTGCTCTTAGAATCCCCGCAACAAAGAAAAGGGCTTGGCAGCTGCCCCGTCGCGCTCCCCGTGCCAGCCAGCCCGCGAGCGTCTGATCTATCCACCTCCGCCTGCACCTCCGCGTCAAGCTATGGAGCCGGTCACCCTCATCAACAACGCCCGCCGCCCACGCAACAGCCACAAGGTCATCGCCTCCTCGCCGGCGATGGAGCATCAGGTCTTCCTGCTGAACCAGCACGCGGTCGTGGTCACCGCGGTGGGCACCAAGGCGCACGCGGCGAGCCCGCTCTCCCTCGGCCGCGCGATCGAGCACGAGCTCAAGATCCCCCCGCACCTGCTCCGCATCACCAACCACGACCCTGAAGACTTCTTTGTCTACTTCACCATGTCGGCGCACAAGGACCTGGCGGCGCGGCGTGGCTCGCTGTCGGTGGACGGCGTGCCGTTCCTGCTCGAGCCATGGCGGGAGGACACCCACGCTGTCCGACTCAAGTGGATGTTGCACGCTCGGGTGGTTATCGAGCGGCTCCCCATGCAGCTCTGGACAATAGAGGGCGCGGTGGAGGCCATTGGCGACAAGGTCATCATCGACCGCCTCGACAGCCGGACCCACGAGCGCGTCGCCACCAAACTGTTCGCTTGCTGGGTCTGGTGTTGGGATGTTGCCCACATCCCCACGAGGCGCACGATTTGGAAGCACGCCCGGGGCGCGGGTCGCGTCGACGAGATGGTGGGCTACTCCCTCCCCCCCCCCCGAGCCGCGCCGTTGCGCCACCGCTTGAGCTGCTGCAGTATGATCTGCTTATCCACCTAGACCGCGTAGAAGACTGGTCTCCGCTCTCGCCACGCTCATCCCGCTCGCCGCAGAGCGGCGTCCCCTCCGACGACGACGAGCCTGACGAGCGCCCCTTCCCACGGATTGAGCCGGGCGTCTGGGCTGAGCGTGTGGAGGACGGACGGTCCACGCTTGCCCCGACACCTACCCTGCGTCCCCAACCCCGTGTTGCTTCCATGGGCTGCACGGGCATGCCGGCCACTGAGGACCAGCACGACGACAACGGTGGTGACCCCGGGTACCAGAGGCGGAGCTGGAAGGACACGCTTCTTGGCAGGGGGCATGCCAGCGACCGTGGCTCGGCCCCTGCTCCGGTGCCACCGACGGAGCGTTCACGTAGCCGCACCCCCACCTCACGCCACCGTTAGGGCGCTCCACGGGGCCGGCACATGTGCATCGACAAGCAGGCCACGATCGAGCCCACCAAGAGGAAGGAGGCGGCAGCTGCGCCCTCCCGCCAGCCCAAAGCCCGGGGAAAGAGCAGGGCCCGGCGCACGCACGGTGGCTCGATGGTGGCGGAGTCGTCGGGCGGCCCCTCGCTGCTTGCTCCACCGCGCAAGCTCAACTAGGACCATGCTGGGGAGCCGGTGGCGGTGGCAGACCTGGTTGAGGTGTTCTTCCAAGGTGCAAAAAAGAACCTCCCTTCCCCACCCCGCCCCGACGCCATGGCCCTGAAGATTGACGCGGCAATCGCCGCCAAGCTCGACAAGCTGCTCTGCTTCGACGACGGAGAAGACGGAGGCTGCGGTGGCTCTTTTGACATGGGTCCGGCCTTGTCCCTGGCCCGCCATACCCCGCTGGCAGCGGACACGCACGAGATGCAGCTGGGCGTGGTCACGCAGAGGGTGACGGAGATGCAGTTCAAGGGGGATGGAGCTGACGACGAGCCTCAGATGGCCCTCTTCTCCAAGCCGGCGCCGGCGATCGTTGGGAAGCCACCGGCAAGAAACAAGACGCCTGCCAGGGCTCGGCCTCAAGCCATGCCGGTCAGGCAGAGCGCCCGCCAAGCTGTGAACCCCTCCCCGGTGCCAGTCTCTTAGAGGGGAATGCTCCGACTAGTGCAGGGCCTCGGCGTCCTTGGGCCAAAGGAGAAGATGACGGCAAGGGCTGCTGAGGCCCTCATCCGCCGTTTCGACGAGCCCTTGTCTGACGACGACATCGCGGCCATCGCAAAGCTCACCAGCCTCGACGCCCACGCGCTCAAGGCGATCGCTGGCATGCCTAGCCAGCAAGGAGATGCTGCGGTGCCCCAATCCCCATGTTAGAGGATCATAGTTTAGTTTTTAGCCGACGACGACCGGCAGTAAGCTGGGTAGAGTTAGGGTTTATTTCCTGCATGATGTGCTATTTCAGTAGCTAGGTTAGAGGTTTAGCTGTTCGCCGACGGGGTTTTGGGCCTATTGGTGGCCGTCGGCGACCCCCGGTTGTACGGAAGGCGTTCGTGTGTTCTATGCATCCTGTAGTAGTTAGTCGTCGGCGATCCAACGTGCACCACCCCGATCACCTTAACCGTAGCAAGAGCACTTCTCGGTTACCCCATGGATGACACAAACATGCCAATCATGAGCTGGAACGTGAGAGGATTAAACACGCCGGCGAGGCGCTCGGTCATCCGTGACACTGCACACACGCACAAATTAGCGATTCTCTGCATACAGGAAACTAAAATCGACTGCTAGTCCACATGTTTAGCTAGAGAAATAGGAGGCACCTGGCTTGACAAGTGCATAGTTCTCCCTGTCATTGGAACTAGGGGAGGGGCGGCCATCTTCTGGAACTCTACCATGTTGACGATGCAATCTCACTCGATAGGAAAGTTTTCCATCACAGCAAAAGTGCAGATAGGAGGACTAGGCAAAGAATTTTGGCTGACCACGGTTTACGGGCCCTTGGATGAGGATAGGAAAGATGACTTCCTCGCAGAAATAGCTAGAGTCGCCCCGCCACAGGCCAAGCATGGCTCATCAACGGAGATTTCAACATTATATATGAGGCTAGAGACAAGAATAACACCAACATCAACCGCAGGATCATGGGTAAATTTAGAGCAGCAATCGATGCGGGTGGCCTACGCGAGATCAAGTGCAAAAATCGTCGCTTCACCTGGAGCAATGAGCGTCGAAACCCCACCTTAGTTAGCATCAACAAATTCTTCTGCACCATCGCATGGGAGGGGCTCTTCCTGTCATTCCTCCTGCATGCTGCATCAACTTCATGCTCAAACCACTGCCCTTTGCTCCTCGCGCCTGCGGCAGCCCCTCGCCATCCGGCAACATTTAAATTTGAGTCCTTCTGGCCCCGGTTCCCGCGTTTCCAGGAAACGGTCCAATACGCCTGGAACCGTCCAACACCAACGTGATGCGCTTTTGCGAGGCTACACAAGAAAATGAGAAGGGTAGCTATGGATCTCAAAATCTGGAGCAAATCTCAGTTTGGAGGGGCCAAGCTTCAGATGCACATTGCAAAGAAGTAGTCCTACGCCTCGACGTAGCTCGAGAAACTAGAGCCCTATCTGATGCAGAATTTCACCTTAGGAAAATGTTGAAGCTCAAAATTCTAGGCCTCGCTGCAATTGATCGAGCACAGAAGCGCCAGGCATCTAGGATTACTTGGTTGCGTGTTGGGGACGTGCCAAGCGCCTTCTTCCAAGCGAATATCAGTGCTAGGAGATGGAAAGCATTCATCCACACGCTCCACGGCCCGTCCGGTGTAGTCACCAGGCAGGAGGACAAGAAAACCTTGATCTACGACCACTTCTCCTCCATACTGGGCACAGCAGCGCACCGCGACGCAACCATTGGCTGGCGTTCACTCGACATGCCTAGGCTGCAGGGTGGTGGACTGGACAACCCATTCACGGAGGATGAGGTGTGGCGTGCTATCAAGGCATCACCGACAGATAGAGCACCGGGCCCGGATGGTTTCTGTGGCACCTTCTTCAGGTCATGCTGGGCAACTATCAAAGACGACATCATGGCAGCGTTCAATCAGTTTTATAATTTAGTCGGCAGCAATTTTGGGGCTCTCAACACTGCGCTGGTCGCATTACTGCCAAAGAAGGACGGAGTGACGTCAATTAACGACTACAGGCCAATTAGCCTCATCCACTCCATAGCGAAGCTGATCTCCAAAGTACTCTCCCTCAGGCTTGCTAGTGTGATCCACACGCTCATCTCACCAGCGCAATCGGCCTTTCTTCGGACAAAGTGCATCCACGATAGTTTCTTATATGTTCAAAACTGCATCAAGGCCCTGCATCGACGGAAAACACCGGCTCTGCTTCTTAAATTGGACATAGCAAAGGCTTTCGATAATGTGTCATGGGAGTACATCCTTGAGCTTCTGCAACAAAGAGGTTTTAGCGTGCGTTGGAGAGATTGGATAGCCTTGCTCCTGTCCTCCTCCTCATCGTCCTTCCTCCTTAACGGCGTCCCCAGAAAGAAGGTCCGGCACCGGCGAGGCCTATGGCAGGGTGACCCACTGTCACCCTTCCTCTTCATCCTTGCGATCGACACACTACACCATCTTCTTCAGGCCGCAGCTGAGCAACGCATCATTGCACCGCTGCCAGGACGAGAACTAAAGGTTAGGATTAGCCTCTACGCTGATGACGCGGTTATCTTCACAAACCCGACTAGGCAGGAGATCGATGCACTCATGGAGATTCTTCGCGAGTTTGGCGCAGCCTCGGGGCTGCACATCAACCCCTCAAAGTCGATGGCCTTACCCATTAGATGTGAAAATATCGACCTAGGGCACATATTGCAAAATTTTGGAGGAACGGTGGGGCACTTCCCAATGACCTACCTGGGTTTGCCGCTGACGCTAGCCAGGCTGCGACTCGCGAACCTGCAGTTCATCATAGATAGGATCAAAGCCCGTCTAGCGGGATGGAAAGGGAAGCTTCTGCCTTTGGCTAGTCGACGTGTGCTGGTTCGATGCATCCTCAGCGCAATGCCCACGTTTGCACTGACTGTCCTTCGAGTGCCGAAGAAACTTCTAAAAGAGATAGACAAGTGCGGGCGCAGATTTTTATGGAAGCAAGATGAGGAGATCATAGGTGGGAGCTGCAAGGTTAACTGGACAACGGTGTGCGCTCCCATGTCACATGGAGGACTGGGCATCCTCGACCTCGAGCGGTTCAGCCGCGCCCTTAGATTGCGGTGGCTCTGGACATCCTGGACCGATCCGAAGCGATCTTGGGTCGGTACGGAGCCACCGTGCAGCAACACAGACAAAGCCCTTTTCACGGCAGTGACCACGGTCACCATCGGCGACGGCGAAACAGCTCTCTTCTGCCACTCCTCCTGGATCGGGTCGAACAACCTAGCTAGCTCCTACCCCCTCCTCTACTCGCACTCCAGGCGGAAAAACAGGACGGTGCATGAGGCGCTTCCGGGCGAAACTTGGATAAAAGACCTGCGACACAGGAATCTACAGCCACTGCTGCCGGAATTTATCAGGCTACACCGCACGATCTCGTCGACTGGGCTAACTGGGCTAACTGACGGGAGCAGGGACAAGATTAGATGGACCCTAGAGGCGAGCGGCCAATACTCGGCAAGCTCGGCTTACGCCGTGCAATTTCAGGGAAGAGTCCATGTTGATTGGCAGAAGTTGATCTGGGAAGCAAAGGTGCCGGGGTGCATTAAGATTTTCAACTGGCTCCTCCTGCAGAACTGACTATGGGCGTGCGACAGACTGCAATGGCGCGGCTGGCCGAACAATTATTTTTGCCCGCTTTGCGTCCGCAACCTGGAGACAGCACACCACCTAGTTTGGACCTGCCCACTAGCCCGTGAGGTTTGGGAGAAGGTGGCTGCAAGACGGGGATGCCAACAGTTTCACCCACGGCAACATGCACAGGAAGAAAGCGTCGTCGCTGTTTTCCAGCAGATAGCGGCAAACACTCAGCCGGCGCAGCAGAGGGCCAGCAATGCCATCATGCTCTTAACATGCTGGGAGCTTTGGCAAGAGCGGAACCGGTGTGTGTTTAAGGGGAAAATACCTTTAGTACAAGACATCGTACAGGCCATTGAGCACTCCATTGAGCTATGCCGGCAAGCAGGAGCAACTCACCTAGAGAGACCCTTTTGGGATCCACCATGAGAAGTTAGATAAAGAGAGTTTTTCTTTTTGTAGCCAAAACTGGTCCTAGGACCCTCATCCCACCCTTTGTATTTTCCGCATTGCTTTCTGCTTATCAATGAAACGTCAGCAATATGCTGGGTCTTTCAAAAAAAAACTGATACCATGTATGAGATTATGATTGCACGATATATTACTCTCGTGTATAGGCACATATATATGATGTACAAAAATGGGTCACGGACCTCAACTATACAAAGAACTAAGAGGCGGGCTTAATACACAATATGCACATAACACATATACTCAACACATAATACAAAACATTTTTTTTACACTACATTAGATTTGTAATGGCCAGAGTTTATTGCTCCGACCACGTAGCTCTCTTCCTGACGGTAATGACAGTACTCCTTTCGAAAATCTTGGGCGTGTAAGTTTTTACATGCAGTCCCAAAATCTAAGGCGCATATGCCTTTTTCTCATTCAGTTACAACAACCATTCATGATCGCTATTTTTTTCGTAAAGAAAAACAAATCTCTAACTGGGTCTCTCGTGGATGCCTACATCTCAACAGGATGTAAGATGGTTCAAGTCACAATTAGACAGTGCTAATTTTCGTGCTAGCTACTAAGAGCAAGTCTAATAAGTCCTACTCAGCAGTCTATAGAGACTGCCATGTCACAAAAATCCTAGTTGGAGGTGAGAGAGAGGAGAGAGAGGAAAGCCGGCGCTTAAGAGCAAGTATAATAGAGCTGAGTCAGCGGGCTATAAGGAATAAACTAGTATATTTGTGCTTAGTTGAAGAAAAGAGAAGAGGAGAGAGAAGGTAAGCGGGCTCTTCATGAAGAGTCAGCTCTAACATGTGCTTCTAAGCACTTTGTGAGAATGAAAGGTGGGCCATATAATAAAAAAGTAGTACTCCCTCCGTCTAGATGAATAAGTCATATTAGAAGGTGCATCACGACATAGGTGCAAGCAGATTGGTGGAAAAGAAGAATTTTTCTCTCTTTTAAACACAACATTTAATCACATCAGTTAAGAGGATGCCTTATTAGCTACCCATGCAGACCCTTGTATCCATAGCATGCAAAGCGCTTTGATCTCTTGCCTAATAACCGCATGGACGTGCTACATGCATTGGTCCCTTGCCAAAAAAGGGAGGAAAAGGGTTTCTACGGAAAAAAACGAGGCAAATGTGGAAGCGCTCGCTGGCGAACGAGGCAGGACGGGCATCGAGATGGAAAGTTAATGAATCGCCTAAATGTTTTGGGATTATCTGATTTTTGTAATGTAACTTATTCACCTAAACAGAGGGAGTACACTCTTTTGATCTACTATTATACATATTGACTATAAAAAAGACTATAAATAACATGACAATGACTTATAGCCAGTAGCTGTCTATACTATTAACCATGCTCTAGCACACTCGACGGGAAAATGGAGCTGGCTTGCAGCCCATGCTAGTACTACAGCCGCTGCTTTGTTTTTGTCCACCAATCACGTGTGTTCTTCTCCCTTCCCCACATGCAAACAATAAATGCTATAGCCAATTTAGTACCTAATCTACAGTTATCTTATTAGTAGTCTTTTAGCAAAGGCTTCAGGTGACATGGCAATGCTATAGAGCCAGCGGCCGGCTTTCTTATTAACCATGCTCTAATACGCCTTACAATATGGGGAGGAGGGAGTATCTTTTATCCTAAACTACAAACAAGGATGAGATTAGAACAAGTCAGTCAGGCAGACGTCGGTCTCGATCAGTCATCAGTGCATGAATCATCGCGGAGGGCGACGTGCACTTGCGAGTCCTGAACCCCTGATGGACAAAGACTTGACTCATTTTCCGCCGGAGACAATGATACGCAAGGACGGACGATCGAGGCCTGGACGAATTTTTGCAAGGTCTCACCATGCATCATTGAGTAGTGCCAGTACCCCTCGCAAAAAAAAAGAAAAAAAAGAGTACTGCCAGTGCAGAAATCGTTGATGATGGTAGTAGGAAGAACTTGTGAGCATCAGGATCTACGCCTCATTGAACAGAGATCGAGAAACGTCAATGGCGGTACATACCATACCATATTATTGTTATTCTCACAACATTCTTGGTTGCAAGTGTTGCTACAGGACTTATGTTTTTTTTTTCCTTTTCTTTGATCAGTCCATCCCAATCCAGGAGGAGAACATGGCCGCGGTCTAGAACGAACGAACAAAAGCTTCTGCTATTTATATACAAACACACAGCTGCGCGTGCATGGCTTCCCGCCGGACGGTGAGCTGAGCTGCACCTCGAACGGCGGCCACGTACGGCAAGGGAGCGCGCGCGTGCGTGCGTGGCCAGGCTACGGCTTGGTGCGGCGGGCGGTGTCGGGCGGGGCGGAGGCGAGGCGGGACGCGATGGCGGAGTGGTACATGACGTCGTGGAAGCTCTCCGTCTCCATCATCCGCAGCCGCAGCTGCCGCGCCTTCTCCTCCGTCAGCACCCCGAACCGCCTCATCCCCGCAGCCCGGTCGCGGTCCTCCTCCAGCGCCGGCGCCGGCTGGGCGTCGATGTAGTCGGCCTGGCCCGACCACCCCAGGAGCGGCGCCCACCACTTCCCGGCCCCGCCCCCGCCCCCGTCGGCGCCGCGGGACCTCGCCTCGCCGGCCGCGGCGGCGCACGAGCATAGCCGGCCCGCCGGCGCCGTGGGGCGGACGGAGAACGTACCGGCGATTCCTGACGCGGCTGCCATTGGCGAGAGGAATGGAATGGATCGCAGGGCGGGTGGGTTTAATTGGCGGGCTGGCTTCGCACGTCCGTTGCTAAAGGTGGCGGGATTATAAAAGGGAGGGGAAACGTGTGGATAAGCCAGGCCCGTCCTCCACCGTCGCCGGGCTCCTTCAGTTGAGAGCTGACGGCACGGCAACGGCCGCTCTCCCCCTCCGTTTCGTCTTCTTATAAAAATACCCAAACATCCAACTACATCCAAGTAAAAGTCCACATATCATCATCGTTATGAACAAAGAAGGCACGACCAATGGCCATGAGCTACAACCAAGAAACATTGGATGATAAATAGTTCCAACTCGCATCCAGCATTCAACAATCAGCGAATAATAATCCGGTTTTGCCTAACTCAAGAACCAAGAATTACATCTCTCAGACAGACATATAACGGTTATTGGTGTGTCACAAAGATTACAGGCACAACACGGCCTACAACAGCTTCTCTTCTCTTTCCCTTCTTTTATACACAAACAAGTTGGCATGGCACGGCAGCAAAGCAGCAGCATTCACGAAAGAAGAAAATGGTTTCTTCATAGGCTGGCCTGGCCTGGCCTGCTGCTACCGGAGTGCGCCATCGCTAGTTCGCCGAGAGGAAATGCACGCGGGCGAGCGGATACTCCTTCCCAGAAACCCAGACGCCGGTCTGCGACCACTGCACATCCTCCCACTCCAGATTGTCCTGCAGCACCTGCGTTGCCACGGGTAACACGCAACAAAGTTGAATGATGCCCAATGGAGAAAAAAAGAGAGAATGATGTGGGCTTTGCTGTAGAGGGAAATTACCTCAACTTGTTCAGCTGGCAGTGGGATACCAATGGATCTCATGGCAACCTCAGGCATGGCCTTCTTACACCGTGACCATCGGAACACGTCCCGGAGTTCATGTTCCGTGGCGCCCCTATCTCCATTTTGCAAATGGTGGTGGCTATTGTTCTGGTGTTTTTCCGGTTCCAAATCAGATGCATTGGAATTTGATCCAATGGAGCGAGGCTTTTCCCCACTGAAGCACAGCTCATACCTGCGAGAACTTAAGGCCAACAAGACAAGATTTGAAAGACAGTGAGTAACATGCAAGTGAGAGTCAATAAGAATGCCAACAAACATAAAACAGTGTTAGGACAATAAGCCAGTCATTTTGTACCTATTGAAATGTGTTTCCAAGTATATGACTTCGCCCTTTTTCAGCCTCGCAGAAGTATAAAGAGACTTCTTCAATCCCTTGTCCGCCACAATGCTTATACTGTACTTTAACCTGAAGAAAGAAAAAAGAATGGCTTACTAGGAGCAACCTTAGCTCAAAACAGAACAAGGCAGCAGCTTCTACAAGCAGAGGTGCAGAAGACATGGGCGCTCAAAAACACAAGAACTGCTATGACACAGAAATGGCAATGTAGGTACTTTGATGAACAGAAAAATGAAGGGTCAGGAGGTAAGTCAGGAAAGTACCATGGCTCGTTGCAGAGATTGTACTGTATTGTAACTTCCCGAACAAATCTTTGTTGACGTAATGCATTCTGCATGAAACATATTGATAAAACCTTAGTAGAGAATAGAAACAAAGGTCTGGTTACAAGAAGAAAAATTAAAATACTGAAAATAGAACAAAATTTTGTTAAGAGAGAGAGGAACAAAGAGTATCAGAAAATTACAGAAGCTGCTGCTCGTGTTGTCATTGTACGCTCCACTGCAACTGGAGCTAGTGTAGGCTCCACGGCTGACGTATGGCTAAGGCGAGGCTCAAGATCAATGGCACCACCACCTTTCTGCAAAGCGTAAAGCATGCTAAGCAACCAATCTTCAAACAGTGATCAATAAAAGGATTTCACGAGTTTGTAGCATCAACAGAATAAATAAAAGGCAAGTATTGTAATATTCTGTACAGTTTTACAGTCTTAATACCTTAACAATGCAGCAGCGTTCTATGCGGAAGCTACAACCAATACCAGCGCCCCAAGCACGTGAACGGACATTGTTCCTTAGTGTTGAAGTATAGCCTGGGAGATATACCATGTTTTATAAGAGTACTGATTCAACAATCTGACATTTTAAGCATGTCCAACTGAATTGACACAGAATTAGTCGAGGCTTACTGTCTTGTGGTGGTAGCACACGAACAGTTGCACGCAGTTCTTGGATGGCAGATGGTGGAGGTGATGATGTGGGGGAGCAGTAACCAGTATGCATTAACACTAAAAGAAACGGTCATTAGAACACCGGCTTTCTGAGTTACTTTAGAATATTGAAAAAAACAATGAAGCACCTACCAGCCACAAGGTCTGAATCATTTGTATAAACATCTGTTCCCCAAAGCTGAGCACCTTTTACCTACAAAACAGAGGGTTTTAGTATTTAACAAGTGGATAAAGTAGCTAATGGAAGAAGTTCACTACAATTGTTAAACAACACTAAAAAAGCAGCGATGCAGTCTTCAGCCTACGTGATGTCAAAAAGTGTAAGATAAACAGTTTGTTCGTCCATGCCTCAGAAAAACAAAGTGAAATTAAAAATGAAGAAACTCCTATAGCATTTCAAATGGAAGGCGAGATAGTAATGCACTTTCAAATGTTCATCATTTATTGTTTCCCTTATGCTACTTAAGGAAAAAAGAAAAATAATCCAGCAACACAGGCATGGAAATTGATTACGTGACTAAAAAGTCTAATACAGAAATCACCTAAGGAATCAGTACACTTACTTGCCGATTCGTGGAAGTAACAAACTCCGCAGGTATCCGAATTTCAAGAGTAGGACCATTTTGTTGATTCTCAGCATTTCTAGCATCTGGGGTAGCTTCAAACTCTTTCCACGATTTCAGAAGCTCTTGCATGCATTCACCAGCTTTATATACAATTGCAGATACCTCAGATTTACCTGCACCGATGAGGATATAAGATAACAAATACAAAGCTGGTGATAATGGACCATGGCAAAAGAAATCATTTTATGCGGCTTGAAACCGAATCTCGTCAATAATTTCTATGTAAAAAGGGTTTCAAATAAAAGGATCATCATAACTAATCCTTTTTTGCTCCAACTGGATTTGGTCAAATGATAGGAAAACAAAAACATGCATGTGCACAGGATCACCCCAAATGTGAAGGGATCTTGAACATTGAAGTGGATGTCAGAGCACTAAATCCCACAGTATGAAAATGTGCAGTAAAATATCAATGTGAACTAAAACCTTATGAGAAGGAAATGTAAAATTATCTAGATCCTAAGCTGTTGATGACTCCAGTTCCGAAAAAAGCACCACTATCCATTATTCCATTTTATTTAGCTAGGAATGAAGATAATCGACTGACCTTGAGACCTGCAAGAAGAAATAAAAGAACGTGAGATTTTTCAATGGGCTTATCACTTACAAAAAAAATCATTGCCTAGTAAACAGACGTCAGAAGGCAAACGTCTTCCATTCTCAGTGAGAGATGTGCAAATTTCCAGAAATGGAATGTGATTCGTGATAGCTATACCCATACACACTATTATGCTATTCGAATCAAGTACAAGAAACATGGTAAGATGCAGTGTTAAGCTTACCCTTCACCATCACGCATTTTGGACCGGAACCGAGGTTCCCGTTGAGATGCTTGACTACCTCCCTTTGGGCGTGCCATCCTCCTGCGCTGTATACTTCCAAAAGTATCCTTATCTTTCTCTGTATCTCCTTCAGGACCAGTATCATCAGATTCTTTGTCATTGTATTTACTCCTTTGGTCATGCCTGTCTCCTGTATCCACATCCTTCTCTCTTTTCTTGTCCTTAAGATCCCTATCATGAGATTTCCATGTGTCATCTTTAAGTGTCTTCATTTCAGCAGCTGTACTCTCATGTTCAGCAGGTTTAACAGCTCCATCAGAAGCTGTTTTTTCCAGTATTGTGTTCTCCTTGTCAACTGCTACAAATGAATCCTTCTTGGCAGAATCCTTCTCGCGGTCATTGTTTTCCTTGTCCTTCTGGGAATCTTTTCTTTCCCTGTCCCATTTTTCAGCATCCCGATCATCCCTTTGAATTTCTCTTCGTTCAACACTACCACCTGCAAGCTGACTACCAATTCTGCGATCATTTCTATCAGCGTCTCTTGCACCAAAATCTCTATATTTTTCATCTTTCTTTCTCCTGTCCTTGTCTCTAAACTTATCTTCACTTTTAGGTTCTATTTTATTCTCACCAGTAGATTCATGTGCATCCTTGGAGCTGCGCTCTTCCACAATAGTTTGAACCTTGAGAGTTTGATCAGTGCCTTGCATACCAGGACGAAGAAAACGCCATCCTGCAGTATCATCTGGCTGATCAACATATCTTTTACCTCTATGGTCTTTATTATCTTTCCAGGCTATGTTTGAAGTTCCAGTAGGATGGCTATCCTTATCCGATTTGACAACATCACCTGTGAAATCACCATGCGCCCTCCGGTCAACTCTTATTTCAGTGTCATCTGCTCTGTTGTTTGTCTTCACATCAGTCTCAGCTTTATTGCCTGGAAATTCAATCCTGCTATCACTATGGACATCCCGAGCATCAGCTTTTGCCTCCCGGTCGTCAACCTTGGTGTCCCGTGCATCTTTGTTTTGTTTTGATTCTAATCTGCTGTCAGATGAGGTCGGGTGGTCCACAAAGTTGGAGGAGCCAACAGGCATCCGATGTGTCAGAGGTGGCCTCTTATCATCACGTGACTCAACACGTGGTACTTTGGCAAATCTTCCATCATGTTCAAAAGGACCATGGAAATCACTGCCGCCTGGTTGAATGAGTTTCCCAGAAGGGCTCGAGTACAAGCTGCTATCGTCCAGAGGCCGTTTCGCAGGTGTAGAATGGCTACCCTCCTCATGCGATCTTTTTGGAGCACCGCTCATTTTACCTCAAAATGTGAATCCTTCAATGTGAACCAAGAATAACGCAAATACAAAAGGACGATCTTGAAATCTTCGACACAAGGCACTGCAAGAAAATATTAGATTGATCAGAACATGTTAGTTAATTCTTTGTTTTAAAAGCTAGGCAGTACAATAAAAAATTCTGATGCTTCGGGTTGCATGGTTTACAATAAGCTTGTGGTACAGCAAGTATTTAATGTAATGAAGATGTCCTTCCATGATGGTCTTCACCAAAATGTTCATGTCCAAAAAGATCAGATCATTTATAGAGACCAAAAAAGGGAACTCTTCCAGATATGTAAATACTTAATGAATATACAGCAAGCTACGTGTACCAATAACAATCCAGAGAATCAACACATGAATTAGAGAATATGCAGTATGTTATAGAAAGCAGTGATCAAAATTTCAAGGAACAGTGTCAATCTAGGCACGTGTTGGAAGCATGGGATTGAATAAGCAGGAAGATATTTGTAACAAACTTGTGAACTAAATTCTGGCGATCATGCAGTTTAGTCATTGTAAAACTGGGACCCAGTATTTGTTTATTCGGGAGTACTCCCTCCGTCCTAAAATATAAGATGTTATTACAATCAATGTACTCGTATGATGGTTGTAATAACATCTTATATTATGGGACGGATGAAGTACTTAAATAGAGTAAATATATGTTTACATATAACACTGTCTGTTCTTTTTACGGAAAAGGTTCCAGTATGGTGTATAAGATCTTTTACAGACAGCATTGGCTGTTTAAGCCATCAGCCCATTCAAGGCTCAAAACATGAGTTCTACATTCCTACTTCCCCAAGCTCCCAGCGCTAGTTGCCATAGGACACCTCGACAGGCCAGAAGATAGTAAATATCACGCTTACGTAACCAAGATAACCATGATATACCAACTGACCTGCTCTATTGCATAAGAAAATAGGAAGAAGCTTGTAATATTTAATTCAAGTACATTATTCTTATGATGCTAGGTTAGTAGAGTGCGCCTTCAACCAGATATTGTGTGATTTTATTTTCTAATTTCGTCTCCGCTTGTGACCTCTAACGAACTTTACTTGATTGCATCGCCAGCACCTAAATACTAGGGCAAATTTCAGCTAGAATGAGCAGGAACAGGGCGGATCAAGAGTCAGAAACAGATGCAAAAACGACTTGGAATCCCTCAAATTGACTCTATCAACCTAGAGCAAGGGCGAATTCACCAAAACTCATTTCATTTGGGGTTCACACAACCCGCCAAGATCAAATCCATCAACCTAGCGCGCGCTCACAAACCAAGCAGAACTGTAAGCACAGCGGACCTAATTGAACCCACAATTATCAGCTTTAGACAAAATGACAAGGAACAGGGTGGACACAGCATCTTCTTTCCATTTTCCTAATGGAACAGGACAGCGGCCAGAATGGAATGGAATTCATATGCGATATCAGAAGTAGCTGAAAAAAAAAATCCAGATTGCTCCCAGTAAATAAAGGGCACAAAAAATTTGGCCAGATTGCTCAATCCAGCTAGGTTCTCTCAGCAACAAACTAGCAGGGGCGGATCTGGATGGTGCACACCCACAATTTGCGAAGGTAAGTTTGTTATTAAATCATCACTGGATGAGATGACTAAAATGATCAACATCCAAAGCCAGGATTAAGATTGCGGGCGCACACAGCATTTGAGCCATGCAGGGTTTGGGTGGGTGGGGAGTGAGGTGTCGGCAGTGAGCATGGTGCATTATTTACTTCGAAGTACATTATTTTTATGATGCTAGGTAAGTAGAGTGCACCTTCAACAAGATATTGTGCGATTTTATGTCTAATTTCATCTCAACTTCTGGCATCCAGCAACTTTTACTTGATTGCTTTGCTGGCACCTAAATACTAGGGCAAATTTCAGCTTGAATGACCAGGAACATGGCGGAACCAGATTCATACAGGAAGACATTGGATCCCTCGAAAATTTGACTCTATCAACCTAGGACAGGGACTTCCCACACAAAAAAAAACTAGGGCAGGGGCTTCCCACAAAAAGAACTGGGGCAGGGGCTTCCCACAAAAAACTAGGGCGAATGGACCAAAAGTCCTTCCATTTGGGGTAGAAACAACCCACCGAGATCAAATCCATCAACCTAGCGTGCGCTCACAAAACCAAGAAACAATTAAGCCGGGGGGGCCTAACTGAACCCACAATTATTAGCTTCGGACAAATGACCAGGAACAGGGCGGAATTAGCGGCGGGGCAGACACTGCATCCTCTTTCCGTTTTTCCCACGGAACAGGACAGCGACAAGAAGGGAATGGAATTCATCTGCAATGTAAGGAGTTGCTGGGGAAAAAATAAAGGGCAAAAAAAATTGGCCAGATTGCTCAAGCCAGCTAGGTTCCCTAAGCAACAAACTAGCAGGGGTGGATCTGGATGGTGCACACCCACAATTCGCGAAGGTTAGTTTGCAACTAAGTCATCACTGAATGAGATGACTAAAATGATCAACATCCAAAGCCGGGATTAAGATTGCAGGCGCGCGCAGGGCTTGGGCGGGTGGGGAGTGAGGCATCGGCAGTGATCAGAGTGCATTACTTAATTCAACTTATAGTATTTTTATGATGCTAGGTAAGTAGAGTGCACCTTCAACAAGATATTGTGCGATTTTATGTTTAATTTTGTCGCAAGTTGTGGCCACCAGCGACTTTTACTTGATTGCTTTGTCGACACCTAAATACTAGGGCAAATTCCGGCTCGAATGACCATGAACATGCCGGAACCAGATTCATACGGGAAGACATTGAATCCCTCAAAAATTGACTCTATCAACCTAGGGCATGGACTTCACCGACACAAAAAAAACTAGGGCAGGGGCTTCCCACAAACAAAAACCTAGGGCAGGGGCTTCCCACAGAAAAACTAGGGCATCTGGGCATGGGCGAATGCACCAAAAGTCCTTTCATTTGGGGTAGAAACATCCCACCGAGATCAAATCCATCAACCTAGCGTGCGCTCACAAAACCAAGAACTGTAAGCAGGGCCGACCTAATCTTCGGACAAAATGACCAGGAACAGGGCGGAATTAGCGGCGGGGCGGACAAAGCATCATCTTTCCATTTTTCCCACGGAACAGGACAGCGGCAAGAACGGAATGGAATTCATCTGCGAGATTAGAAGTTGCTGGGGAAAAAAACCTAATCCGGATTGCTCACGGTAAATAACAGGGCAACACGGACGGCAAGATTGCTCGAGCAAGCTAGGGTTCCTCGCCAAGAAACCAGCAGGGGCGGATCTGGACGGAGCACACACGTAATTTTCGAAAGGTCAGTCTGCGATTAAAATCATCACTGGACGAGATGGCTGAAATGCTCACAGTACCTTCGGAACCGATGTGCGAGATTGCGGAGCGGGGTGGAGACGGCGGGGAGAGAATGGGGCGGAAAGGGTTTGGCCGGGCGATTAGCGAGGCGCCGGCGGTGACGCCGAGGTCAACTTGCGGGGATGGGAAGGTGGAGACGGAGGAGGGGGCGCCGCACCTGCAGATCCGCCGGTGCAGAGGGCCGCCTTCGACCAGCGGCCGCCGAAGAATTGCCTGCGGCCGCCGCAAGAGGGAGGGAGGGGTGAGACGAGCGAGCAGCTGTGCGCGATAGTGTTTGGGCCTTTTTGAAGGGATGAGCGAGCGATGAAGGAAAAACGCTTCGGCAGGGTGAGGTCAGGGTCAGCCGCCCACACCGAGCGGCTGCTTTGCCCTAGTCCGGTCGATTTGCCTAGGTCCATTTTCATTTTCATTTTTATATTAAATTAAAACAAATACAATAAAACTTTTTCCTGAGCATCAATACAGACACAAGCGCTCATATACACGCGCATACACTCACCCTTATGAACGTACTCACGCACACCCTACCCCTATGAGCACCTCCGAGAGACTGAGCCGGCATATCATCTTGAGATTTACGAAGTCACCGTAGGCGCCTCGTCGTCGACGGGAACGTTTCCTCCCACTGAAAGCGCATCGCTGGAAATCCTGAAATAAATTCAGAAATAATGCGAGCACCAGGATTTGAACTCTAGTGGGTTGGGGATATCACTGTCCACCTAACCAACTCAACCACAGATTGATTCGCAAATACGATAAAAACTTGCTATCATATGAATGAGAGAAAAGATTGGTTTTTGCAAACTACAAGACGAGGAAAACTAGACGAGGGACTTTCTCTCCAAAGCTGCTCGAATTAGTCGAAGCATCTCTACCAATCCATTCAAAGGTGTTGATGAAGATGTCATCGAGGTTAACCCTACCCCTACTACAAATTAGAAATGGGGGTGTGTGAGAAGAAATGAGTGTGTGGTGCCCTATGTTTGAGCCCTATGGTTTATGTTTGATTTTTGAATTTTTTTTCTAATTTGAATTTGGACATTATGTTTAGAGTAGAAACATAATGTTTTTGAATTATGGTGCTTGTACTAAATCACACTATGTTTATATGTAAAAGTACAACGGAAGACACACTATGGGCCGTGGTGTCCAGTGGGGCTAATATGTGCACCACACAATCCGTTGAGATCCGTCCAATAACCACACTACTATTCACGTTTAAGTCAAAGCGTGGATAGAAATGAATAAGCGGTTGCCCTGTATAACACGGTGCAGTAAATGGTCTGGACCAACCATATCGACTAATCAAAGATATGCTTTCATTTACGTTTACCAGCTATCCAACGACAATGTGCGCCTATGGATTCATTTCCTCCGCATCATTTCTCCACCTCACAGCTCCCTAGCTCTCATAGGTCATGTCTCATCTCTCGTCGCTCCTCCTCCCCTTCTTATTCATGTGTTGCTCCATGTCGCGCAGTAGTTCACGAGACCCTCCACCACACGCATAAAACGACAAGGCGGCTGCACTCCCACGGATATGTTGTCTAGAATGTAACGTTGAGTCATGTTGTCTTGTTTGTTTTAGGTAGGGTTTCTCAATCCAAGGCGCTGGTCCACCTAAATTGAATAATATGACGTTGCCCAAGATCTATGGGTGCTAATGTTGATGAAGCAAAACAACTTAATTAGCTTATCGCTTGAGCCCAAATATCAATGAATAAACGATGCATTGCGCCCATTATAACAAAATACATTAAACACGGTTTGGTCACACCCTATTGATTAGTTAGAGATACACTTTCATTTATGCTTACCAATTGTCCTACCATACTCTATACCTATGGATTTGGTTTTTCTCTACATCCTCTCTCCACCTCGCAAATCCCCAACTCTCGTCGATCATGGAAATTCCTTCTAGCTACCATACCAGACTTACCATTGCAGCCTTTCACTCTCCCATGTCCATTGCCTCTCCTGTGTCGGTCTTCAGTACCTCGGGTACTGGTAAATACTGCGATTGAGATAGAGACAAGAGACAAATAGTTGTGTAAATATATATGAAAATAAATCATACCGTCAATCCCAACTTGCGTGTACAAGGGGTTGCGTGGATACGCCTCGGCCCTTAGCCCAAGGGGATTACTCGCACATCATGACAAGCAGAAGACATTTTATAAATGGTTACTTGAAGATGACAACGTGATAGCCTTACAATGTAGCTAGTCACTGTGGATTCTCGATTACAAGTATATATCAATCCAATGAAGATAGTGGATATGGCGATGGGTATGACTATGACGTCTATAGTGGCAGAGATGTCAAACGAGGTCGACGACGGTCGTGTGATGGTTGGACGAGAGAGATATTTCTAGAAGCCCCCCTCCTTTATATAGTGCAAACAAGTGGAATAGGGTCTCAGGATCCATGTGATACGGATTGGACTCGACCCCCTTCACGAGAGTTGCTTGTGTTGACGTCACAGAGGCGACAAGGTGTGGAACAATCTCATGTACGGACAATGACGCTCATGTGGCACCCCATGTAAAAATGATCCTCTCTTCGAATACATCGCATATATGCTTTGGTTTCCACCTAAAGACGTCCATATTTGTAAGGAGTAGAATAAAAAAGGAGGTTTGTACACACCTCTGCAATTATTAATGACTAATGAGGAAGTTGAAGAGTAAAAAATACATGAGAATGTCTAGTTTAAACAAGGCTACAAAAATATTGATCACTTGCCTCGTATGCAACACAAGTCACGTCTCTAGTTTGTTTCACGCGAGGTTTTGATCGAGGGTCTTGGTCCACCTAAAATGAAGAATGTGACACTAGCCATGATCCATGGATGCTAATTAATGTTGATGAAGTAACACCACTTATGGACACGGCGGTTTGGTGCCCGAGCTCAGCTGCTCCCGAAATCACCGGCGTGCATTCCTCGCTCGGGATGCGAACAAAACAGCTTGTCGCGTCTAACACGGAATATAGAAAAAGGAGCGTATGCGGTAATACGGTAGGAAACAGTGCATCTTTCGTGGGCCCAGATCGTATCGGGGGAACGGAGGACGCGCGTGTGCGTTCTGGTCCGTGGACCAGAACGTTCTCATCTCAACCGAGCCACGGATCAGAATCGTCGCCCCCCTCTCTTCTCCCAAAACCGGCGGCGCTCGATCTGCACCGGCGGCCACGTGATGGAAGAGGCTGGCCTCGATTTCCTGCTCGATGCCGTCCACAGGTTAGTTCTGAAGATCTATAAGTTTTGCGGATTTGTCGGTAAGCTGCCATACCGGTGGAAGAAATCTGACGGCAGGCATGTCCGTAGGCCATCGCCGTCTTGTTTCAGGGGAGGAGTTTGAGGACTATCTTGAACACCCAGATCCGGTTCCTCTGGCCTTGTTCCTGAGAAGCGAAGCCAGCCGCGCCGTCCCTGCGGACTCAAATGCCGGGTCTGGTTGCGGGCAACAGGACGGGGAGTGCGCCGGCGTCCCGATGCTTCTCTGACTCGGTCGGGGCAGTCAACTGACCCCGAGGCCTCTGGTTGGACAAAAAGGTCAGAACCCAAATCCTCCTGCTGTTGAACTGTATTTATTCCCACCGTCTGTACGTTTCTTCAAATTACAAATATGCTTGACACACTTCATTTTAGTTTTGAAACCATTCACAAAATCACTATATGATCTGGTTAGCTGAAGCATGGTAGCTGCTCCTAAGTATTATCTTCTTTTAACTGGCAGACGACAGTCCTTGCATGTTGGTATTGCTGAACTAAAACTACTGGACTGAATTTGTACATTTGGAAAATTCAGGTTACAGCTCGGTAGTGCACCACCAGACCAAGACACCTTGTCCCTGGGATGAGTGCTCACAATTATGCAGAGGAACCGACAAAGAGTGTAGTGCGACCTGCACTTGCTCGGGCGAGGCATATGATTTCTACAATTTGTACACTTGGGAGATCGGGTTCGGAATTAGATATGATAAGATCAGGCTCAACGCTGAGAGGACAAAATGCATGGAGGAGATAGTCTGCGGTTGCTCGGTGCCTACTGAACTCTGCTTACATAGTTATATTTGAGAAAATGGTGAGGCATGGCCGTCCTGTGGTATCTGTGTGTGTGGTAGTCTTGACATTTTGTTTGTTGGAAAATATGCAGGGATTGGGCCAATGTACTCCCCAAGTACTTCTGGTTACTGTACAACTTAGACTATACATGCTTGGCGAGCAGTCATAATTCTGAACGAATGAACAATTGGAGGCTAGGTCAGCATTGCCTTATAAATTCTACCTGTGTTCATGCACTCCTCCGATTGTTGTAGCGATGATCTGTTCCTTTCTCAGTGGGACATGCGGGTCTTGAAAGGTTCAAGACAATAACAAGCAGTTACTACTTACTACCGGGGAGTGCATGGAATCATTGTAAGCCCTCATGGACACCCGTATTACTTTTTATCATATTCTTGTGACACTCAACGCCGTCTTTTTGGAACTGTTTTACTCAGATGTAGTAATATAGTACTCTAGGATCGGTTGAATTGGTTCACAGTTTCACTTTAGCCATTGACCTGAACTTATCATTTTCACGGCTCGCTGTTATCTACATTTACAAAATAATGTGATTTCGGTTGTACTGGCTAACATCTAACCGCCATTTTAGTTTGAGCTTACCTGTTATACTTGAATGGACAGAACAACGTATTGCTAATTGGCACACACCAAAAAAAACACTCTCAACTTGTTTCATGCTTGAAAGGTTGGCTTGCCTCTTTGTTCTTGATACTCTTCTTCGTAATGTGATTCTGATCTTTTCTATTCAAATATATAATGAAGTGACTAAAATATCAATGATTAGTTTCAGGCATTTGCGGAATCATTAGGAATGAATTTTCTTGAGAGTTATGCTACGGAATCCACTAATGTGGAGAGAACTTTCTTAAATATGTCATCAGAAATGAAGAAAAGATAACCAGGAGCTACACACTTTTAGAGGCCTTTTTTCTTCCCAGTTTCTCTGAAATGTTAGATCTCATCGAATGACCTGTATTCTTGTGAAAAAGAAAGGCTTTCGGAATTCCGTCCAATATGTTTGCATTACTGGTTTAAAAAATATGATATGCTCATCTTTTTATTGGGTTGTGTGCATGATCAAGAGAAGCCGAGAGAGCAATAATTTCTTGCTTTTCGGAAGAAAAACTGCAAGCAAGAGCAATGACGAACAATTTCTCAAATACTTCCCATGGAGCCTTTCATTACATTAATTCTGCAGAGTTCATAATTGACACAAACAGTTTATTTAGGTATTGGCTTTAGTTTTTCTGATGGCTAAGGACAGATCATGCAGTTATCTCCTCTTATGACTACTTCTGCTGCCTTCTAAAAATCTGGTGGGCATGCTTTCCATGTGGACTGCTAGTCTTGCCTTCTGTTCGAGTGAAGGATTTACTTGCTACTGAAATTTTTACATGCCTGCAGAATGACGAGCCAATCTGCCACGGAGAGGAAATCTACTGTCCATGTTCACATGAAAGGGCAGCCCATACAGCAACAGAACAGCAGCTGCTGCTCCGCATAGGCTCAGCAAGACTCCATTCCCATGTGTTATGATATTGTTGAGTGGACATGATTTTGTTGTGTTACTGTTTACCATGGAGTACATATTTAATACCCGCCAATGTATTAGGTGCATTTGATGGATCTTAGGTAACGAAAATTGTGTGAAAACATGGTTAATTAAAGCTTAGTAATCATCGCCCTGTCATATTTCCCAAAGGATCATATTGTTGTTGACTATATCTTGATTTTGTCTTTTGGCACTGTTCTTTTAAAACCATCTTTTTGCACTATTTCGGAAGCTTGACTGCTTAATGATGTAATCCCGCAGTTACACAATATCAGTTGAGGGATAGAATCATTGATATCCGAGAGACATGAGGTGGTTACTGGAAAAAAGATATGTTTCTCCGACGTCCAAGTTGAAAATCAGAAAAAAGATATGTTTCTCCGACGTCCAAGTTGAAAATCAGATAAAATTTATTTAGTGTGGGAAACAAGCTTCGTTAACAACAGCTAGATCCTTACACAAACATACAGGTCCACTGGTAGTACTACGATAAACAGGCTTATAGCTAGATCGGTGTGGGGCGAGGCTGAGAGATGCATTTATGAGGAGCTGGTCTAGTGGCCGTTAGTGAGTGGGGGCGACGGGAAGGGCTCAGACAAGGGACTGAGCCGTCGAACGGCTACCTGTTCCGTGCCCCTGCACCTGGCTATAAAATGTAATATACGGTCAGGAAATACATTTGCTGACACCGATCCAGAGATGAGTTTGTGGTGTAGATATCAGGAGCATCTGAGCTCGTGCTCAGAAATGAATTTTCGCACTTAATTGGCTTATAGTTGTGCCTAAATGGAAAGTGAGTAAACGTTGTACCACGCCGGTATAACACGATACAACAGATGGTATGGTCCCACCCTATTGACTAACCAGATATAGACCTCCATTTATGCTTACTAACTATCTCACAACAAATTGCGCCTATGGATACATTTTCGCCATACCCTCTTTCAACCTCGCGGCTCTTCGACTCTCGTTAATCATGTCTCAGCTCACATTGGTCCTTCACCTCTTGTTCCTTCTCCTCATCCTTTTGTTCATGTGTTGCTCCATGTCATATAGTAATTCAACAACTCCTCTGCCACATGCATAAGCCGAAAAGGTGGAACCACTTTGGTTGGTACGTTGTTCGAAATGCAACATGGATCGCATTCTCTGGTTCGTTTCAGGCACGATTCACAAACCATTTGTGCTAATCGACCTGAATCGAAGAATGTGACATTGCCCAGATCCATTGATGTTAGTGTTGATGACGTAACTCCGCTTAATTAGCTTATTGTAGTCTGCTATTGTTTTGTGTTTAGTACCAGTGCGCTATGCAACCTGCCTGGGCCAATGGATGTTATGTTGATGAAGCAACAACACTCAATTAAGTTATCTTATTGTGTTGTCATTTTATATTTACTGGTAATGCGCTCTGCAACGCGCTTTGCCTTAAATGTAAGTGTTGACATGTATTGGTCCAACCTATTAGGAATGGCAAATGAGCATGGAAATGTTAAAAGTGTTGATAAAATATTTGCTCATGTGTAATCTCGTATGCCTCACTATTAATACAACATTCGAGGAGGGGCATAATTTAGATGTGGTAATAAAACATTTCCTAGACACACAATGACGAGCATTGGGCATAAAGACACAGGATCCACAAACATTAAGTAAACCCGTTTAAAGTGTGTCTCCCAACTCCACCTTCTTATTTAATGAACAGCCGCCTACCCACCTGCAACACGAGCGAAGCGAACAATCAACACGGCGCAGCAACGTCTAGGATTTGCCCAAACCACTTAGAGGGAGCAGTGTGAACGAAGTGTTCTTCCTCTCCATCAGGAGTTGAATTGGCAAGAGTATTATTTAAACTTACATGTCTTTGTCACGGTTGTTCACCAAAACATACAAGCAAGTACATTTGGAACATTTTATTTTGACTCTAAAGTCTTGACTCTTACTCTTTTTCTGTATCAAAAGAAGGAGGAAAAGCATATGATAAGTGGGTAGGATGTACGTGATAGGTAGGTCAACTATGTCACGCTCCAATGATGATTTTGAGTGTAGGATATATACGGGTAGACATTGGCTGCGGGAGATGTAACCTCATTGATTTTTTACATTTGATGTCTCTATTGGGAATGTTAGGAATATATGTTCAATTGTAAGTTATCTCATAATGTTTGTAAATAGGTTTTCTTGTAAGAGAAATTTGGATCGGAGGGAGTAGTTTAAATTTCCGGTCCTTTGAGCAAGGTCAAGTTTATATTTGTTGATGCAAATGTTGCACATGCGTGACTATTAATGACCACTAAAGGTCGGGCCATGGTGAAAGTTCAGTTTGGAAAAAATGACACATGATTAGGTTTTAGAAATAAAATTGTTTGGTTCTTCAAGAAAGAATTACTTTACATAAGTTTAAGACTTCATAAATGCAAGTGTAACGTGCAGACATTATAGTGTTGCTTAAGAAATAATCAAGGATAACTAAATTGTTTTGGTTTGGCAAAGAAATTATTAAGATATCATGGACAATCTATGGCAAGACCATCACACACCGTTTTAATAACTACTTAGTATGAGCGGTTCACTATCTCAAAAAGCAATAAAAATAATCAAGCACGCCATTTCAATATCCAAATAATTTTTGGTAGAACAACCGCGACAAATGAATTTGTTGGCTGCTTGTGAACTAGCAACTGCGATAAAGTATTCACGAGCGTGTAATCACACATCCATTGTTGTTAATGCAACATTAAGATGAGCATAAATCAGATGTGCGAAGTAAAGCATTGCATGTGCACACAATAGCAAACAACACACGACACACACACACACACATCAAGTAAAAACATTTAAAGCTCATCTTCGTAGCCCCAATTGCTTGTATAAACAAACAATCATCTATGGGTTGAATCCAGTAGGAGTGCTATGGGTGTCATGGCACCCCCCCTAAAAGAGCAGAATAGGTTATACGTGATACTGATTGTCGAACAACTTAGTGCTATGTTAGGATTGTCTATCAGATTTCTAATGATGGTTAGACTAAATTATACTACTTATAGTGTATTTTTTACACTATTTGAATCATTTTATTGATCTTATATTGTATAGATCTGCCACTGATCATCTATCCACATGCAAACATCTAGTAAGATATTTCAACTATCTCTTGGGGGAGGTTGGTTGTATCTAGCACCATTTAAGAACCTGGCTCAGTGTACTGCACATCGCAGTGTGCTATTGGATGATTTACCAAATTGTCTCCCCCGACATTTTTTAATGTGGATCTAACAGTATGCATAGCCAGACCAGATTTCTAGTTTATCGCGCGATCCCAAAAATTTGCCTCTCAAGTATACAGGGAAACATAGGAGAATCAGTCATTGGAGATGAGTTATCAGGGGCTGCAAATATATCTCCACAACAATCAGAAAATGATATCGGTGCAGTTCTAATACCGCCATTGGAATGGGATATTGGCCCTAGACGCTCTAAGGGCAACTCTAACTGATCCCCTATAGAGGAGGATACGACCGAGTGTCCTTTAGTAGAGGAGTAAATTTGCCCTCTAAAAGTCCTTTCTAACTGATATCCTAAATTTAATGGAGTAATTTTGTTTGCCAAACATAATAATTAATGTTCACGCAACATAGTCATAGTTTACAACCAGATTTTTCGAATTCAAACACACAGACGGGTCAGATGAAGTAAAAAAGCATGATAAAAGCACAAGTACGAAGTGCTATGAGATGCCACTGATGCTCAACAAGATCAGCTTGGAGCTGGCTATGAACTTCTCAGTTCTCGATCTTCTGATGTGTTGCTAGGAATCTTTGTATCCTATTTGCATTATGCTCCAGCTCAATAGGATCCCCATTGCAGATGTACCGAAACTTCTAAGGCACGTCGTTTTCATCTTCAAATGATCATGTTATGCAAGATGATGCAACATGTCATAATTTGCCATAGGACCTTGGGGGTTCCAATACTCGGGAGGGCCATGAATGATGGCAAAGCACTTATGAAGCACACCAAAATCTCTCTCCGCATCCTTTATTGACAACTATTGATGCATTGTAAACCGAGATATCTTGTTACCTTTAGGACGCGGGATTGTCTTGACAAATGTGGCCCATGTAGAATAGATGCCATATGCAAGGTAGTGACCCATCATGTACTCACGACCATTGACAACATAGTTGCAAGGAGAAGCATCTTCAGCAACAAGCCTAGGAAACAATGGTGATCTCGAAAGCACATTCAGGTCATTATGAGAGCCAGTCAATCCAAAGAATGAATGCCAAATTCGTAGATCCTCCGATGCAACAACCTGAAGAATGATAGTCAGGTCGTTTCACTGACCTTTGTACTGAACTTTCCACCCTGATGACCCACAAGTATAGGGGATTTATCATAGTCCTTTCGATAAGTAAGAGTGTCGAACCCAACAAGGAGCAGAAGGAAATGATAAGCGGTTTCCAGCAAGGTATTCTCCCCAAGTACTGAAATAAGTGGTAACAGATAGTTTTGTGATAAGATAATTTGTAACGAGCAACAAGTAACAAAAGTAAATAAGGTGCAGCAAGGTGGCCCAATCCTTTTTGTAGCAAAGGACAAGCCTGGACAAACTCTTATATGATGTAAAGCGCTCCCGAGGACACATGGTAATATCGTCAAGCTAGTTTTCATCACGTTCATATGAATCGCATTCGGTACTTTGATAATTTGGTATGTTGGTGGACCGGTGCTTGGGTACTGTCCTTACTTGGACAAGCATCCCACTTATGATTAACCTCTATTGCAAGCATCCGCAACTACAACAAAAGTATTAAGGTAAACCTAACCATAGCATGAAACATATGGATCCAAATCAGCCCCTTACGAAGCAACGAATAAACTAGGGTTTAAGCTTCTGTCACTCTAGCAACCCATCATCTACTTATTACTTCCCAATGCCTTCCTCTAGGCCCAAATAATGGTGAAGTGTCATGTAGTCGACGCTCACATAACACCACTAGAGGAGAGACAACATACATCTCATCAAAATATCGAACGAATACCAAATTTACATGACTACTAATAGCAAGACTTCTCCCATGTCCTCAGGAACAAAAGTAACTACTCACAAAGCATAAACATGTTCATAATCAGAGGGGTATTAATATGCATATAGGATCCGAACATATGATCTTCCACAAATTAAACCAACTAGCATCAACTACAAGGAGTAATTAACACTACTAGCAACCTACTAGCACCAATCCCGGACTTGGAGACAAGAATTGGATACAAGAGATGAACTAGGGTTTTGAGATGAGATGGTGCTGATGAAGATGTTGATGGAGATTGCCCTCTCCCGATGAGAGGAGCGTTGGTGATGACGATGGCGATGATTTCCCCCTCTGGGAGGGAAGTTTCCCCGACAGAACAGCTCCGCCAGAGCCCTAGATTGGTTCCGCCAAGGTTCTGCCTCGTGACGGCGGAGTTTCATCCGAGAAGATGGCTTATGATTATTTTTCCATCGAAAGACTTCATATAGTAGAAGATGGCCACCGGAGGGCCACCAGGGGGCCCACGAGGTAGGGGGGCGCGCCCAGGGGTAGGGCGCGCCCCCGCCCTCATGGGCAGGGTGTGGCCCCCTGGTGAAGTTCTTGCTCTCAGTATTTTTATATATTTGGAAAACATCTTCCGTGAAGTTTCAGGAATTTTGGAGCTGTGCAGAATAGTTCTCTAATATTTGCTCCTTTTCCAGCCCAGAATCCCAGCTGCCGGCATTCTCCCTCTTTTATGGAAACCTTGTAAAATAAGAGAGTATAGACATGAGTATTGTGACATAATGTGTAATAACAGCCCATAATGCAATAACTATTGATATAAAAGCATGATGCAAAATGGACGTATCAACTCCCCCAAGCTTAGAACTCGCTTGTCCTCAAGTGAAAAGCCGAAATCGAAAAATATGTCCACATGTTTAGAGATAGAGGTGTCGATAAAAGTAAAATACGGACATGAGGGCATAATGATCATTCTTAGAACAACAACTCATATAATTCTTTGTCATATAATCTCTAATGCTAGAGTAATAATTCAATCACAATATCAAGTATGAATCGTAAACTTTATTGAAAACTAACAAACTATAACCTCAGTCATTGAAGCAATTGCAATTTATCATAACAGAGGAAAGAGTCAATGTATAAGAGCTTTTCAGCAAGTCCGCATACTCAACTATCATATAATCTTTCACAATTGCTGACACTCACGCAATACTTATGGGTATGGAGTATTAATCGGACACAGAGAAAGATAGGGGCTTATAGTTTTTGCCTCCCAACGTTTTACCTCAAGGGTAATGTCAACAGTAATAGTTCATGAAAACTCACATCCAGTTAGCCATATATACCAGGATCTTTCCAACATACTGTGCTTGCCAAAGGATAAAATGTAAAAAGGAAGGGTGAAGATCACCATGATTCTTATGCAATGTAGGAGATAAAAGTAAAAGATAGGCCCTTCGCAGAGGGAAGCAGAGGTTGTCATGCGCTTTTATGGTTGGATGCACAAAATCTTAATGCGAAAGAACATCACTTTATATTGCCACTTGTGATATGGACCTTTATTATGCAGTCTGTCGCTTTTATTACTTCCATATCACACGATCGTATAAAGCTTATTTCCTCCGCACCAATCAATCATACATATTTAGAGAGCAATTTTTATTGCTTGCACCGATGACAACTTACTTGAGGGATCTTACTCAATCCATAGGTAGATATGGTGGACCCTTATGGCAAAACTGGTTTAAGGGTATTTGGAAGCACAAGTAGTATTTCTACTTGGTGCAATGAATTTGGCTAGCATGAGGGGGAAAGGCAAGCTCATCATGTTGGAAGATCCAAGACAATATAATTTATCTCAGATGTAAGAAAACATAACCCAATACGTTGTCTTCCTTGTCCAACGTCAACTCTTTAGCATGTCATACTTTAATGAGTGCTCACAATCATAAAAGATGCCCAAGATAGTATATTTATATGTGAAGACCTCTCTTTCTTTATTACTTCCTATTAATTGCAACGATGACCAAAACTATGTTTGTCAACCCTCAACAACTTTTATTCATCATACTTTTTCTATGTGAGCTCATTACTCTCCATAAGATCCATATGATCTCTTTGTTTCTTTTTATTCTTTCTCTTTTCTTTTATTCACTTAGGATCATGGAAAAATAATCAAGCCCTTGACTCAACACTAATCTTTATTATATAGCTCACGGACTCGATTACATAGAAGAATAATAAAGCAAAACTCACAGCTAGATCATACTAAAAACTTTTATTCTACTAGATCAAGATATTACCAAAAGGATCGAACTAAGAAAACGGTAAAGATAAAAGTGATGGTGATACGATGTCGGGGCACTCCCCCAAGCTTGGCAGTTGCCAAGTGGAGTGCCCATACCAGATACTCAATTCTTCTTTGTTGGTGGAGACGATGGTGATTTTGTTGATGGCGTAGGCTTGTCGTCCTTCTTCCAAGGCATAGGCTCACCATCATAGAAAGATGACCGAGTCTCCTAAAACCTCAAATCTATAGCCAAACTCATCCTTTTGAATCTATATTCATACTCACGGTTTTGGTTTTGCAAGTCACAAATCTGGGCTTGGAGGTGCTCGATTTTCTCATGAAGCTTGAAGATGGCCTCCCCAATGTCCTTGACGTCCAGCTTGTGGTTGTTGGTGAACTCCGTGATCATAATGTGATTGGAATCAAGTCCACGCTCCACCATCTCCTGACACTTGTAAACTTCTTGTTCCAATGCCTCGAGCCTGGCCTCCGTGCTTCCGGTCTTCCTTGGTCCCTCAGCATCGCGGATGTGCAACAACCCCTCACGCATCTCTATGGTTTGAGGGTGTTGCAGCACTTCTGCGAGGTAGGGGTTGATGACCTTCTCGAAGAACTGGTCCTTGGGGGCACTTGAAGACGACATGACGACCTGGATCTGTCAGAAAAGCAGCTCAAAACAAAGACAGGAGATTTTTGCGTGATACGGGAGTCAAAACCCCCGGGAGGTTATATAATGAATTTTTACCGAACAAAATACATGTCGTGTATGAAAACGGAGTCCAGAGAGCACATGAGGTGCCCACGAGGTAGGGGGCGCGCCCAGTAGGCTAGAGCGCGCCCTCCACCCTCGTGCAGCCCTAGTGTCCTTCCCGGTCTGCTGCTTATTTTTCTATTTTTCTAAATATTCCAAAACAGAGAAATATTGCCTTAAAAACTATTTTGGAGTCGATTTACTTACCGTACCACATACCTATTCCTTTTTGAAGTCTGAAACGTTCCGGAAAGTGTCCCTTATGTATTCCTCCGAGGTTACGGTTTCAATAACATTGATTTCAACATTTATGGGATTACCTGAGATATAGTGTTTGATTCTTTGACCGTTCACCACCTTCGGATTTGTGCCTTCGAAGTTGTTGATTTTTATGGCACCGGAACGATAGACCTCCTCGATAATGTAAGGACCTTCCCATTTAGAGAGAAGTTTTCCTGCAAAAATCCTTAAACGAGAGTTGTATAGCAATACATAATCACCTACATTAAACTCACGCTTTTGTATCCTTTTGTCATGCCATCTTTTAACTTTTTCTTTAAACAACTTGGCATTTTCATAGGCTTGGGTTCTCCATTCATCAAGTGAGCTAATATCAAATAACCTCTTCTCACCGGCAAGTTTAAAATCATAATTAAGTTCTTTAATAGCCTAATAAGCCTTGTGTTCTAGTTTGAGAGGTAAGTGACATGCTTTTCCATAGACCATTTTATACGGAGACATACCCATAGGATTTTTATATGCAGTTCTATAGGCCCATAATGCATCATCAAGTTTCTTAGACCAATTCTTTCTATACCTATTAACAGTCTTTTGCAAAACTAATTTGAGTTCTATATTACTCAATTCTACTTGACCACTAGACTGAGGGTGATAAGGAGATGCAATTCTATGATTAACATCATATTTAGCAAGCATTTTATGAAAAGCACCATGAATAAAATGTGAACCACCATCAGTCATTAAATATCTAGGGACTCCAAATCTTGGGAAAATAACTTCTTTAAGCATTTTAATAGAAGTGTTATGATCAGCACTACTAGTTGGAATAGCTTCTACCCACTTAGCAACGTAATCAACTGCAACTAAAATATGTGTATAACCATTAGAGGAAGGAAAAGGTCCCATATAGTCAAACCCCCAAACATCAAATGGTTCAATGACAAGTGAATAATTCATGGGCATTTCTTGACGTCTACTAATATTACCAATTCTTTGACATTCATCACAAGATAAGACAAACTTACGGTCATCCTTGAAGAGAGTAGGCCAATAAAAACCAGATTGCAGTACCTTATGTGCAGTCCTATCTCCAGCATGGTGTCCTCCATAAGCTTCGGAGTGACACTTGCATAGGATCTGTTCCTGTTCATGCTCAGGTACACAACGTCTAATAACACCATCTACTCCTTCTTTATATAGATGTGGGTCATCCTAGAAGTAATGCCTCGAATCATAGAAGAACGTTTTCTTTTGCTGGTATGTGAAACTAGGTGGTATAAACTTAGCAACAATGTAATTAGCATAATCAGCATACCATGGAGCAGTATGAGAAGCATTTATGACATTAAATTACTCATCAGGAAAGCTATCATCAATAGGTAGTGGGTCATCAAGCACATTTCTAACCTAGACAAGTTGTCTGCAACGGGGTTCTCAGTTCCTTTTCTATCAATAATATGCAAATCAAATTCTTGTAGCAAGAGAACCCATCTAATAAGTCTAGGTTTAGCATCTTTCTTTTCCATAAGATATTTAATAGCAGCATGATCAGTGTGAATAGTTACTTTAGAATCAATAATATAAGGTCTAAACTTATCACAAGCAAATATAACTGCTAAGAATTCTTTTTCGGTAGTAGCATAATTTCTTTGAGCATTGTCTAGAGTTTTACTAGCATATTGGATAACATTTAGTTTCTTATCAACTCTTTGTCCTAGAACAGCACCTACAACATAATCACTAGCATCACACATAATTTCAAAGGGTAAATTCCAATCAGGTGGCTGAACAATAGGTGCAGAAATCAATGCTTTCTTAAGTATTTCAAATGCTTCTACACAATCATCATCAAAGACAAATGGTATATATATTTTTGTAATAAACTAGTCAGAGGCCGAGAAATTTTTGAGAAGTCCTTAATGAACCTCCTATAAAAACCGGCATGACCAAGGAAACTTCTTATACCTTTGATGTCCTTGGGACATGGCATCTTTTCAATAGCATCAACCTTGGCTTTATCAACTTCAATACCCTTTTCAGAAACTTTATGCCCCAAGACAGTATCTTCATTAACCATAAAGTGGCACTTTTCCCAATTCAAGACAAGATTAGTTTCTTCACATCTCTACAAAACTCGATCAAGGTTGCTCAAGCAATCATCAAAAGAAGATCCATAGATGGAAAAGTCGTCCATGAAAACCTCACAAATCTTTTCACAAAAGCCAGAGAATATAGCCATCATGCATCTTTGAAAGGTAGCAGGTGCATTACATAAACCAAAAGGCATACGTCTATAAGCAAAAGTACCAAAAGGGCATGTAAAAATAGTCTTTGATTGATCTCTGGCTGACACAGGTATTTGAGAGAAACCAGAATAACCATCTAGAAAGCAAAAATGTGTATGTTTAGATAATCTTTCTAGCATTTGATCGATAAAAGGTAAGGGGTAATGATCTTTTTTAGTAGCCTTATTTAATTTGCGGAAATCAATTACCATCCTATAACCTGTAATAATTCTTTGAGGAATCAATTCATCTTTATCATTAGGAACAACAGTAATGCCTCCCTTCTTAGGGACACAATGGACATGGCTTACCCACTGGCTATCAGCAACGGGATAAATTATACCTGCCTCAAGGAGCTTTAGTATCTCCTTTCTTACCACTTCTTTCATTTTAGGATTAGCCGACGTTGATGATCACGAACTGGTTTAGCATCTTCTTCCAAATTAATTTTATGTTGACATAGAGTGGGACTAATGCCCTTAAGATCATCAAGAGTATACCCAATAGCAGCACGGTGCTTCTTCAGAGTTTTCAATAATCTCTCTTCTTCATGTTCTGAAAGGTTAGCACTAATAATAACAGGGTATATCTTTTTCTCATCAAGATAAGCATATTTAAGAGTATCAGGTAACGGTTTAAGCTCAAACACGGGATCACCCTTGGGTGGAGGAGGATCCCCTAGGATTTCAACAGGTAAATTGTTTTTCAGAATATGTTCCTGTTTAAAGAATACTTCATCTAATTCCCTTCTTTCATTCATAAACATGTCATTTTCATGGTCTAGCAAATATTGTTCTAAAGGATCACTAGGAGGTACGACAATAGAAGCAAGACCAATAATTTCATCTTTACTAGGTAATTCTTCTTCACGGTGTTGTCTACTAAATTTAGAAAAATTAAATTCATGAGTCATATCATCTAAACCGATAGTAACAACATCTCTTTTGCAATCTATGGTAGCATTAATAGTATTTAGGAAGGGTCTACCAAATATAATGGGACAAAAGCTATCTTGTGGAGAACCAAGAACAAGAAAATCAGCAGGATATTTAGTTTTCCCACACAAGACTTCAACATCTCTAACAATTCCCATTGGTGAAATAGTATCTCTATTGGCAAGTTTAATCGTAACATCAATATCTTCTAACTCAACAGGTGCAATATCATGCATAATTTCTTTGTATAAGGAATGAGGTATTGCACTATGATACGTCCATTTTGCATCATGCTTTTATATCGATATTTATCGCATTATGGACTGTTATTTCACTTTATGTCACAATACTTATGGCTATTCTCTCTTATTTTACAAGGCTTACATAAAGAGGGAGAATGGCGGCAGCTGGAATTCTTGTCTGGAAAAGGAGCAAATATTAGAGACCTATTCTGCGCAACTCCAAAAGTCCTGAAACTCCACGGAACATCTTAAAAGAAATAAAGAAAAATCCACGCCAAAGATGAAGGCCAGGGGGCCCACACCCTGCTCACGAAGGTGGGGGCGCCCCCCCCCAGGGCGCGCCCCCCTACCTCGTGGGCCCCCTGGTGGCTCTCCGACGCCCATCTTCTCCTATATGAGGTCTTTCGATGAGAAAAAAATAGGAAGGAACTTTTCGGGACGAGACTCCGCCGCCACGAGGCGGAACCTTGGCGGATCCAATCTAGAGCTCCGGCAGAGCTGTTCTGCCGGGGAAACTTCCCTCCGGGAGGGGGAAATCATCATCATCGTCATCACCAATGCTCCTCTCATCGGGAGGGGGCAATCTCCATCAACATCTTCACCAGCACCATCTCATCTCCAAACCCTAGTTCATCTCTTGTATCCAATTCTTATCTCAAAGTCCGGGATTGGTGCTAGTAGGTTGCTAGTAGTGTTGATTACTCCTTGTAGTTGATGCTAGTTGGTTTAATTGGTGGAAGATCATATGTTCAGATCCTATATGCATATTATTACCCCTCTGATTATGAACATGAATATGCTTTGTGAGTAATTACGTTCGTTCCTGAGGACAAGGGAGAAGTCTTGCTATGAGTAGTCATGTGAATTTGGTATTCGTTTGATATTTTGATAAGATGTATGTTGTCTAGCCTCTAGTGGTGTTATGTGAACGTCGACTACATAAGACTTCACCATTATTTGGGCCTAGAGGAAGGCATTGGGAAGTAATAAGTAGATGATGGGTTGCTAGAGTGACAGAAGCTTAAAACCTAGTTTATGCGTTGCTTCGTAAGGGGCTCATTTGGATCCACATGTTTCATGCTATGGTTAGGTTTACCTTAATACTTTTGTTGTAGTTGCGGATGCTTGCAATAGAGGTTAATCATAAGTGGGATGCTTGTTCAAGTAAGAACAGCACCCAAGCACCAGTCCACCCACATATGAAATTATCAAAATATCGAACGCGAATCATATGAACGTGATGAAAACTAGCTTGACGATATTCCCATGTGTCCTCGGGAGCGCTTTTTCTATTATAAGAGTTTGTTCCGGCTTGTCCTTTGCTACAAAAGGATTGGGCCATCTTGCTGCACTTTACTTACTTTTGTTACCTGTTGCTCGTTACGATTTATCCTATCACAAAACTATCTGTTACCACTTATTTCAGTACTTGCAGAGAATACCTTGCTGAAAACCGCTTACCATTTCCTTCTGCTCCTCGTTGGGTTCGACACTCTTACTTATCTAAAGGACTACGATAGATCCCCTATACTTATGGGTCATCAAGACTCTTTTCTGGCGCTGTTGCCGGGGAGTGTAGCGCCTTTGGGAGGTGGAATTTGGTAAGGAAAAATTTATATGGTGTGCTGAAATTTACTGTCACTTATTACTATGGAAAGTAATTCTCTGAGGGGCTTGTTCGGGGTATCTTCACCCCGTCCAGTAGAGCAAAGAGTTGCTCCTCAACCTACTGAACCTATTGAAAATGAAATTCCTTATGAGTATCCTTCGGGTATGATAGAAAAACTGCTAGCTAACCCTTTTACAGTAGATGGAACAAAGCATCCTGATGAGCACTTAATATATGTGGATGAAGTTTGTGGATTATTTAAGCTTGCAGGTATACCCGATGATGTTGCTAAGAAGAAGGTATTCCCTTTATCTTTGAAGGGAGATGCATTGATATGGTATAGGCTATGTGATGATATGAGATCATGGGACTATAAAAGATTGAAGCTGGAATTTCATCAAAAGTATTACCCTATGCATCTTGTTCATCGTGATCGCAATTATATATATAATTTCTGGCCTCGCAAAGAAGAAAGCATCGCTCAAGCTTGGGGGAGGATTAAATCAGTATTATATTCATGCCCCAATCATGAGCTCTCAAGAGAAATAATTATGCAAAGTTTTTATGCTCGGCTTTCTGAAAACAGTCGCATCATGCTCGATACTTCTTGTGCTGGCTCTTTTATGATGAAGACTATTGAATTCAGATGGAATTTATTAGATAGAATTAAATGCAACTCTGAAGATTGGGACCTCGACGAAGGTAAGGAGTTAGGTATGACACCTAAGTTTGATTGTGTTAAATCTTTTATGGATACCGACATTTTCCGTAAGTTTAGCACTAAATATGGACTTGACTCTGAGATAGTAGCTTCTTTCTGTGAATCTTTTGCTACTTATGTTGATCTCCCTAAGGAGAAGTGGTTTAAATATCATCCTCCCATAGAAGTAAAAGTAGCTGCACCTATTAAAGTTGAAGAAAAGATTGTCACTTATAATGATCCTATTGTTCCTATTTCTTATATTGAGAAACCACCTTTCCCTGTTAGAATAAAGGATCATGCTAAAGCTTCAACTGTTGTTCGTAAAAGCAATATTAGAACTTATACACCTCCTGAGCAAGTTAAAGTAGAACCTAATATTGCTATTGTTAAAGATCTCTTGTCTGATAATATTGATGGGCATGTTATTCAGTTCGAAGGTGAAACTGCTAGAATTGCTAAACCTTGTGATGAAGATAAACATAGACCTGTGGTAGGCATGCCTGTTATTTCTGTTAAAATAGGAGATCATTATTATCATGGCTTATGTGATATGGGTGCTAGTGCTAGTGTTATACCTCATGACTTATACAAAGAAATTAAGAATGAAATTGCACCTGTTGAGTTAGAAGATATTGATGTCACAATTAAACTTGCCAATAGAGATACTATTTCACCAATTGGAATTGTTAGAGATGTTGAAGTCTTGTGTGGGAAAACTAAATATCCTGCTGATTTTCTTGTTCTTACTTCCCCACAAGATAGCTTTTGTCCCATTATATTTGGTAGACCCTTCTTAAATACTGTCAATGCTACCATAGATTGCACTAAGAATGTTGTTACTGTTGGCTTGGATGATATGGTTCATGAGTTTAATTTCTCTAAATTTAGTAAACAACATCGTGAGGAAGAATTACCTAGTAAGGATGAAATTATTGGTCTTGCTTCTATTGCCGTACCTCCTAGTGATCCTTTAGAACACTATTTGCTAGACCATGAAAATGATATGTTCATGAATGAAAGAAGGGAAATAGATGAAGTATTCTTTAAACAAGAACCTATTCTGCATCACAACTTGCCTGTTGAAATCTTAGGGGATCCTCCTCCACCCAAGGGTGATCCCGTGTTTGAGCTTAAACCTTTGCCTGATAATCTTAAATATGCTTATCTTGATGAAAAGAAGATATATCTTGTTATTATTAGTGCTAACCTTTCAGAGCATGAAGAAGAAAGATTATTGAAAACTCTGAAGAAGCATCGTGCTGCTATTGGATATACTCTTAATGATCTTAAGGGCATTAGTCCCACTCTATGTCAACATAAAATAAATTTGGAAGCAGATGCCAAACCAGTTCGTGATCCTCAACGATGTCTGAATCCTAAAATGAAAGAAGTGGTAAGAAAAGAAATACTAAAGCTTCTGGAGGCAGGTATAATCTATCCCGTTGCTGATAGTGAGTGGGTAAGTCCTGTCCATTGTGTCCCTAAGAAGGGAGGTATTACTGTTGTTCCTAATGATAAAGATGAATTGATTCCACAAAGAATTATCACAGGTTATAGGATGGTAATTGATTTCCGCAAATTAAATAAAGCTACTAAGAAAGATCATTACCCCTTACCTTTTATTGATCAACTACTAGAAAGATTATGCAAACATACACACTATTGCTTTCTAGATGGTTATTCTGGTTTCTCTCAAATACCTGTGTCGGCTAGAGATCAATCAAAGACTACTTTTACATGCCCTTTTGGTACTTTTGCTTATAGACGTATGCCTTTTGGTTTATGTAATGCACCTGCTACCTTTCAAAGATGCATGATGGCTATATTCTCTGACTTTTGTGAAAAGATTTGTGAGGTTTTCATGGACAACTTTTCCGTCTATGGTTCCTCTTTTGATGATTGCTTGAGCAATCTTGATCGAGTTTTGCAGAGATGTGAAGAAACTAATCTTGTCTTGAATTAGGAAAAGTGCCACTTTATGGTTAATGAAGGTATTGTCTTAGGGCAAAAAGTTTCTGAAAGAGGTATTGAAGTTGATAAAGCCATGGTTGATGCTATTGAAAAGATGCCATGTCCCAAGGACATCAAAGGTATAAGAAGTTTACTTGGTCACGCTGGATTTTATAAGAGGTTCATTAAGGACTTCTCAAAAATTTCTCGGCCTCTGACTAATTTATTGCAAAAAGATATACCATTTGTCTTTGATGATGATTGTGTAGAAGCATTTGAAATACTTAAGAAAGCATTAGTCACTGCACCTGTTGTTCAGCCACCTGATTGGAACCTACCCTTTGAAATTATGTGTGATGCTAGTGATTATGCTGTAGGTTCTGTTCTAGGGCAAAGAGTTGATAAGAAATTAAATGTTATTCATTATGCTAGTAAGACTATAGACAATGCTCAAACAAATTATGCTACTACTGAAAAAGAGCTTTTATCAGTTGTATTTGCTTGCGATAAGTTCAGATCTTATATTGTTGATTCTAAAGTAACTATTCAAACAGATCATGTTGCTATTAAATATCTTATGGAAAAGAAAGATGCTAAACCTAGACTTATTAGATGGGTTCTCTTGCTACAAGAATTTGATTTGCATATTGTTGATAGAAAGGGAGCTGAGAACCCCGTTGCAGACAACTTGTCTAGGCTAGAGAATATTCTTGATGACCCACTACCTATTAATGATAGCTTTGCTGATGAACAATTAAATGTTATAAGTACTTCTGGTAGCACTCCATGGTATGCTGATTATGCTAATTAAATTGTTGCTAAGTTTATACCACCTAGCTTCACATACCAACAAAAGAAAAAGTTTTTCTATGATTTAAGACATTACTTTTGGGATGACCCACATCTTTATAAAGAAGGAGTAGATGGTGTTATTAGACGTTGTGTACCTGAGCATGAACAGGAATAGATCCTATGCAAGTGTCATTCCGAGTCTTATGGAGGACACCACACTGGAGATAGAACTGCACATAAGGTATTGCAATCTGGTTTTTATTGGCCTACTCTCTTCAAGGATGCCCGTAAGTTTGTCTTGTCTTGTGATGAATGTCAAAGAATTGGTAATATTAGTAGACGTCAAGAAATGTCTATGAATTATTCTCTTGTTATTAAACCGTTTGATGTTTGGGGCTTTGATTATATGGGACCTTTTCTTGCCTCTAATGGATACACACATATTTTAGTTGTTGTTGATTACGTTACTAAGTGGGTAGAAGCTATTCCAACTAGTAGTGCTGATCATAACACTTCTATTAAAATGCTTAAAGAAGTTATTTTCCCGAGGTTTGGAGTCCCTAGATATTTAATGACTGATGGTGGTTCACACTTTATTCATGGTGCTTTCCGTAAAATGCTTGCTAAATATGATGTTAATCATAGAATTGCATCTCCTTATCACCCACCGTCTAGTGGTCAAATAGAGTTGAGCAATAGAGAGCTCAAATTAATTTTGCAAAAGACTGTTAATAGGTCTAGAAAGAATTGGTCTAAGAAACTCGATGATGTATTATGGGCTTATAGAACTGCATATAAAAATCCTATGGGTATGTCTCCGTATAAAATGGTTTATGGAAAAGCATGTCACTTACCTCTCGAACTAGAACATAAGGCATATTGGGCTATTAAAGAGCTCAACTATGATTTTAAACTTGCTGATGAGAAGAGGTTATTTGATATTAGCTCACTTGATGAATGGAGAACCCAAGCTTATGAAAATGCCAAGTTGTTTAAAGAAAAGGTTAAAAGATGACATGACAAAAGGATACAAAAGTGTGAGTTTAATGTAGGTGATTATGTATTGCTATACAACTCTCGTTTAAGATTTTTTGCAGGAAAACTTCTCTCTAAATGGGAAGGCCCCTATGTTATCGAAGAGGTCTATCGTTCCGGTGCCATAAAAATCAACAAGTTCGAGGGCACAAATCCAAAGGTGGTAAATGGTCAAAGAATTAAACATTATATCTCAGGTAATCCCATAAATGTTGAAACCAATATTATTGAAACCGTAACCCCGGAGGAATACATAAGAGACTCTTTCCGGAATGTTTCAGACTCCGAAAAGGAATAGATATGTGGTACGGTAAGTAAACTGACTCCAAAACATTTTTAAGGCAATATTTCTCCGTTTTGGAATATTTAGAAAAATAGAAAAATAAGTAGCAGTCCGGGAAGGACACGAGGGCCCCCCGAGGGTAGTGGGCGCGCCCCCTACCTCGTGAGCACCTTGTGTGCCTTCCGGACTCTGTTTTCTTGCACGATACGTATTTTGGTCGGTAAAAATTCATTATATATTCTCCCGAAGGTTTTGACTCCCGTATCACGCGCTAAAGCGTTCGATAGGTCGTCAAGACCATGGACACGGTTAGACGAGTCCGACGTAGCTATATGAAATTCATACAGTTTTGATGACCACACCCCTGTTACAAATACAAGGGGCTCAACGCGCGCAGACAAGTGGCAATTTTTACTCATCTTGAACTGTAGATGGTTTCTTTAAACCCACCTTTTTGCACGACAACTTTTCACCTAAGTTCCTCTCTTTTACAGATGACAATCGTGCTACACCCGTCCAGGATACGACACAACGGAGACACAGGCGCATACGTGCAGCAGGGACCCGTTCCAAGGATTCTTTTTAGATTAAGACCCTGCGTCAACCTTTTTTTACTGTCTCTTGTTGATACACATCCCTCAGATGCTCAGTACAATTGAGAAGGATGCTGACGTCTTGGCATGTGGCCACGTCAGAACAATGCACGTACCTGGACACTAGGGGCTTCTTACAAAGGGCACTGTTTGGGCCCGGTTTACACCATAAAGACCGAATACCTTACGGAGTGTTCGGCGTCGCGAGTTTGGCCTTATATGCATCAGCTCCGAATCATGTCTTGGGTCAAATGTTGGGTTTGCCCGGCTCCTGTGTTTTGCTGCCTTACGTTCCGCTCTATCGGCTAAGGCGGCACCAGGAGAACTACTGTGATTGTGCCCTGGTTCATCCGGACGAGCACCTCAATAGAGAAAGCCGAAAACTGACTGTCATGATATAGCGCGAGACTGGTCAACCACTCGATGACCTATCGGAATCCTAGAATTCCTTCGCCTTAACGAAGGGTCATTTCCCGGCCGGGCATGTACGCACCCCGAACTCGGATAAGTGCGGCGCCACCAGGGGCTATATAGTAGCCCCACTGTCAAACTCCTATGGCTAAGTGAAAGTGTTAAAACATTATAGTCTGGTTGCCTAGTTCGCTGCTCTCACCTCCTTAGTAGGAGAAAGACGTTGGATTAAGTGTGAATACGCGTCTTCTGCGAACACCCCCGCATTATATGCGTGGGGGCTGAAGCCGACGACTACAATCTTTCAGGTTATATACATGTATACATAAAACGGCCGCACAAGAGGTATCAGAATACTTTCGGGCAAAAGTATAAATACAGCCTTGATAAAATTAATAAAACATTGTTTCTACAATGGGAATACATGTCACTCAAACATAATATTCTTCGAGCACTGGGCTTCTATCAAACGAGCACCCTCAAGAACTTCTTCAAAATAGTGCTCGGCAGCCACTCGACCTATGGCCGAACCCTGCGCCGCAACAGTGGTAGCATCCATCTCGGCCCAGTATGCTTTGACACGGGCAAGGGCCATTCGTGAGCCCTCTATGCACGCCGACCTCTTCATCACATTGATGCGCGGCACTGCACCATGGAACTGTTGCACTAAGCTAAAATAGCTGTTCGGCTTCGGTTTTTCCGGCCACAGATGATCTACGACGGACCTCATGGCAAGTCCGGACAATCTATTGAGTTCGGCCCATTCGGCAAGCTGGTCAGTTAGTGGAAGCGGACGCTCTGGAATGTTAAACTGCGACCAGAATAGCTTGTCCACTTCACTATCTGTTTGATCTCGGAAGTATTCAGCCGCATTGACAGCACTCGTCGTCAAATCCAGATATGCGTCTGCCGAACTCAACAGTCGATCCAGAGGGGTGTATCGCGGATCTCCGAACTTCCTCCGCAGCAAAAAGGGCTTCCCAGCCACAATATCACTGGCTTCACGCAGCTCCTCCTTCTTCGCTCTCATGGCAGAGCGGGTGTCTTTGGTCGCCATCATGGCCTTTTCGAGGTTCGTCCCCTTTGTTCGGTTTTCTTCTTCAAGGACCTGACAACGGTCGGCAGTATCTTTTAACTCTATAGCCATCTTGGCCATTTTCTCTTTGCTCTCGCAATGCGCGACCTTCTCGGCTCTTAACTCTTCGACAGCCTTCAAAGCAGCCGCATTACTACTCCTTGCTTGTTCTTTGGCTCGGGCAAGTTCCGCCCGAAGGGTCTCCACGGTGGCAGCTCCATCTGCAGTCACAACATATTAAAGATATTGGCATCACGCTGCTCTTACTATGTGACATTCACCAGAAAATATCACTTACCCTATGCCTCGTCAAGCCGCTTGTTAACAAGCTCGATGTTGGCATCCGCCGCATCCAGTTGCCGCTTTAATTCGGCAAACTCATGAGTCCGGCTAGCCACCGGAGCTTCCACCACCTGCACATAAAGGCGGTATGGTTATTACCTAGGACTACGATCCTCTATTTGCCACCGTTCTCGGTGACAACCAGAGTCTCAGGGGCTACTATCTACACAGGGCACACCTAAAAATGTGCGGTACTATCACAAAGGTATATCATTTTACGTACCTCAAAGCCCGTTAGTAGACTCATAAAGGCGTCATGCAACCCGCTTTCGGCGGACGAAATCCTTTCCATCACCGTGCCCATCAACGCACGGTGTTCTTCCGAGATGGTCGCTTGCTTCAGCAGATCCCTCAGTGTCGGGTGGTAGGTGCGACATATGCCAACGGGTGGCTTATCATTGTGGGAGCCAATAAGACGTCGCCGGTGCCTGGAAGCGGGATGAGGCGAAGACATGCACGCCGGTGAATCTTACCCAGCTTCGGGGCTCTCCGTGGAGATAACACCCTACTGCTGCTCTGCGGGGTCTCCGCATGATCACTAGATGAACAAGTAGCTACACGATGCTCCATGAGCTGTTTGGCGAGAGGAGGAAGAAGGGCACTGCTCGCTCTCTTCTCCTCCCTATGTGGTGTCTAAAACTAGCAGGGATCAACCCTTTGCATGGGTGTCCCGGGGTTTTTATATAGGCCTACCCCCCGGGGATACAATGATAATCCGGCTGGGCGTGGGGCCCAACCGTCTGTGTCTACACTCGCCGGCTTCTGCGCCGGCTGGTGGGTCCCGCCGGCTGCCGGCTCCTTGGTCGACAGGAAGGCCCCACTGTCCAGGGCCTTGTCGGCGGCTGGTTACTGTTGCTCAATCCTGGTGACAAGGGCTTCACCGAGGTGGGCGTGGCTACAGTGCCGCCATCCGGCGGGTGATCGCTGTAGCCTCACCGCGTCTTGTCTCCTTAATGGGGCGTCTCCTTCGAGGGAGGTGGCAAGCCGGCTGTGGGTAGCCGGCTCTGTCTTGGGCCGACTGGGGGAGGCCTGGCCGCCTTCGAGTGTCTCTCTGCCCAAAGGGGCCCACCACCCGTGGGCCGTGCTGGCAGCCCGTCGTGGATGACATCAGGGTCAACGTGGCAACAGTGTGCCGCCGGACGGGTCATGGCCACCTGTACGACGCACTATGCCAGGCGTGCTCCAGATTCGGGGTGGCAGGCTTTACTGTAGCCACGCCCCGTCACATCGATGTTATGTGGATGCAGACTTCGAGGGTACGATCTTGACCACTTTGTGGGAGCCGGCTTCTTGGAGTCGGCCTTCTCGTGGCCGGATTCTCGGAGCCGGCCCTCCCGCGACTTTCTTCATGAGGGCTAAAGTCGGGTTGCCTTCCGATAGCCGGCCTGGGAGACAACCGGCAAGGGGAAGGCGGCCCCATGTCTTGGATTCTTGAGGGCCGGATCGGCTCGTAATTTTTTCAGAAGGGCCAGGGGAGCCGGCTAGGCTACCCATGGTTATTTACTCCGACAGTAGTCCCCGAAGCTGATCGAGCTTCGAGGCTGACAAAAGGACGAAAAGCTCGGTCAGCTTCCTATCCTGAGGGGCCGGCTATGCTTGTGCGCGTCGTCTTCGGGAAGCCCCGTTTCTCGTTGGCGGGAACGCGGGTCGGCCTGCGAGCTGACCGCACGCCATACCGCGGGCCACGTGGCAAGGAGATCCTGCCAGTGCACGCGCGCGACGGCACATCGCCGCAGGCCCAGGCCCGCCACTCCTAGGCCTCGGCCCGAGCGCGAATCTTCTGCGGCCCACGCGGACCGCTTGCCTTCCCGCGGTAGTTTTATTACGCCATCAGGGCGCAATAATCGCGGGACGTGGGGGAGTGGTCGCAGTTGATCCCCACGTTCCCCCACGCCACGCCCCCTCGGCTCCGCCGCGCGGGTCTATAAGTAGGGGGAGGAGGGGGAGCGGCAGAGGCTCGCACGTTCTCCCTCGCTCCGCCCCTTCTCGCCTTCCTTCTTCTTCTTTCCGCCGCCGCAGCAACCCTTTGTCGCGCCGTTCCACCGTCGGACCTCTCAGGTCCTTTGGTCCCGCCGTAGTGGGGTCGTGCGCGCCTCCACCGTCGCATCGTATCGCTCCTCGCTACGTCGCTCCCATGGCGCTGTCGAGCTCGTGGGACGGCTCGAACGTCCACGAGGACCATGTTGAGTTCCTCCGCCGGACGCGGCGCCTGCCGGGCGAGAACTTCATGCGGGTTCGTCAAGCGCCGGCGAGGGAGATTTTGCCGGCACCGGAGGAGGGCGAGCGGGTGATCTTCCGCTCGCACTGCCTGCACGGCTTCGGCCTCCCGGCGAGCGAATTCCTTCGAGCCTTCCTTGAATTCTACCACATCCAGCCGCATCACCTCATGCCCAACGCGGTGATGCTGATGTCGGCTTTCGTCACCCTGTGCGAGGGCTTTCTTGGGGTTCTCCCCACGCTCGAGCTCTGGGGGGAATTCTTCCAGAGCAAGCTCGGCACCGTCGTCGCGGGCGTGCCCGCCCCCTGTGGAGCCTTCATTGCCATGAGGCGGGCGAACGAGAACAATCCGTTCCCGCCCATCCCGCTGATCCAGTCGGTGAAGCTCTGGCAGAAGTCCTACTTTCACATGAGGAACGTCGCACCGCAAGGCGACTATGTCAACCTGCCGGCTTACGTAGCCGGCCGGCCGGCTGGGAGGCAACCTTCGTGGAGCTACCGGGCCAGGTCGCTGTCTCAGGCCGGGAACGCAGCCGTCTCTCGGGTCCGGGTGAAAATCCAGTCGGAGGGCCTGACTGGAGCCGACTTGGTGGCCACCTTCGTGGAGCGCCGGGTACTTCCGCTCCAAGGCCGGCCTCACATGATTTGCCAGATGAGCGGCCGCTTTGACCCATGCCGGCTGAGCACCAGGGAGATGCCTCATGCAGAGGTGTCTTACATGGTGAACTACATCTCCAACTGCAAGCTCGCCGAGGACTGGCGATACGGCAAGGAGCCGTATTCTCGCGCCAACCCTCCGCCTGCCGTAAGTTTTTCTTCTTTTCTTCCTTTTTGTAGCCGGCCTCATGATAGCCGACCCTTGATCAGTTGGTTTGCCTTTAGCAGAACCCTCTTCTTCCGCCGACAGCCGGGGCCGCAGGGGTGGAGCGCCACCTCCCCGACCGCACGGTGGACGACGCCGACGATCCAGACCTGGGAGCGGATGCCATGGAAGACGCCATCGTGGGGGAAGGCGACGAGGCCGGAGGCGCGGGGCTCGGGGCCGGCTTCGAGGACTGGCCGGACGACGACGAGGTCGAAGCCGCCCCGCACCGCCAGCCGGCGCTTGATCATCAAGGCACGGGCCCGTCTGCCGCGCCGACTGCCCGTGGCGGTGCGCAGAAGCACCGGGCCGCGCCGACCTTCTTCGGCAGCCGGCCGAAGAAATCCAAGGCTTCTATGGCGGCGACCAAGCGGGATGAGGCGGTCGTGAAGGCGGCCCGCTTTCGCAAGGCGGTGAAACAGCCGCAGGCGATCTCGGCGTAAGTCGTCGAATGTCTTGCATATATTTTTTTGTTGTCTTTTTCGACCGAAGCTCTTCTAAACCTTTCTTTATTCGCCGGACAGGGCATCGCTTTCCCTTGAGCGGGGTCCTGGCGGCTCCGTAGTCGGGCTGACTGGAGGGTCTTCAGGCTCCCGTCGCGTGGATCCCCGCGCCGACCTTAGGGAGGCCACGGAGCGGAACGCACGGGAGGCGCGGGAGGAGCGGGAGGCGGCAGAACGAAGGACCGCCCAGGTGACGAAGGAGCAGGCCGACGCGGCGGCCAAGGCCCGGGCAGAGGCGGCAGCCGCGGAGACGGAGGTGGAGGCCTCGCACAACCAGCCTCCGCTGCTCGTCGTTCCCCTCTGCGCTGTGGCCCCCGACATTCCTGTGCCCCCGTCGGGGGAGGTCGACCAAGGCCCGCCGGCGATGGAGAGGAGGGAGGACCACGTGATCTTCGTGGAGGGGGCGCCGCAGACGGCGCCGAATGGAGTGGGCCAAAGCGGCCAATCAGCTGCGGCGCCAGAGCAGCCGTCCGGGGGCGAGCCGGAGGCAGGGGCCGGCCTCGAGGTGCAGCCGGCATTGCGTCGGCGCGCAGGGGGTGGCGCCTCCGCGCCGAAACCGCACCGAGCTGCGGGCGCTAGCCAGACGATGGAGGCCCTGGAGGCGGCCAGCGCCAGCACGTCCGAGTGGACTCCCAGCGGGGGAACGGGCGAGCTGAACGCGGCGGCCCAGGAGGTCCGGAACCGGCTTCAAGCTCAGGCCGCCTCGCTACAGCGGTACACCCAAGAGTTCCTCGCGACGCGGGCCGTCATCCGGGTGAGTCTTCTGGCCTTGGTGTCAGGACCCCGACTCAATGCCACATCGATCTAGCATGTAACACCTCATATCACTTTGCGGCCTCACGCACGGTATTCCCACGGGTGTCGCCTTACCTTTGCCCGGGACCGTTTGCGCCTTTTGGCACACGTATATGACAGTGTTGCTAGCATCCATATGATAAGGAGCCCGGGCTGACATGGCTAGTCGTAAACCCAAAGCGGCACAGACTTACAGGGACAGGCATTCATGACCCAGCATCGAACGTGTCGGTCATCAGCGAGTGAATCCAGGCTGTAGCACTGGGCTAGCAGGACTCCGGTGAACCGGGCTGTAGCGGGCTAACAGGACTCCGGTATTCACCGCGTGACATTTCCCCGAAGGGACAGACACAGGAACGAAGAAGGACACATGCCGGCCAGCCTAAGTGTTCCGGAGCAGTAGCAAGCTACCATGGCTCGGTGGAAACACTAGGAGACATTTCCCCGTAAGAGAGGCTACTAAAGATAAACAACTAGATGGTCAGATCCCACACATACCAAGCATTTCAATAGCATACACACAATATGCTCGATATATGCAAATACAACATGGCATCACAACATGACTCTATGACACAAGTACTTTATTCATTAGGCTCCGAGGAGCGAGATATTACAAACATGGGTCTCATGACCCAACACTCAGAGCATACAAGTCAAGCACAAGCGGAAACTATCATGTCTGAGTACAGACATCTATAAATGAAAAAGGCTGGGAAGCCTGACTATCTACCAAATCCTGCCGAGGCACAAGATCGTAGCTGAGGTAACAAGCTAAACGTCGAAGACCACGCGGAAATACTAGTGAGACTGAAGTCTCTCTACAAAAACATAAAATAGGCAAACGTGAGTACAAATGTACCCAGCAAGACTTACATCAGAACTAACTACATATGCATCATTATCAACAAAGGGATGGTGGGGTTTAACTGCAGCAAGCCAGCTTTGACTCGGTGGCTATCCTAAACTACGACTGCAATGTAACTCTTTTGAGGTGGCGCACACGAGTCCACATATTCACCATAGCAATACACCACTATGGATCCGCTCCCGTTCCCCTACGAGAACGCCATCCATAGCACTCACGCTTATCTTGCGTATTTTAGAGTATCCACTTTCACTTGTCTATGAACTGATATAAGCAACCCAGAAGTCCTTTTCCGCGGACACGGCTATTCGAATAGATTAGGTTAACCCTGCAGGGGTGTACTTCTTCATACATGTTTCCACCACTTAGCGTCTGCACACGACATGTGCTCGGCAGACTTCAAGCGAAAGCCGACGTGGGTGTAGACCACGACCTACCTAAACACTCAAGTCTCTAGTCCAGGTTTATCGCCTATTCGGGTTCCATCCATGAGGAGATCCGGCCGGAGTTTCGCTCACAGCCCCAAACGATGTGAACAGGGTTCCCGAGATACCAAACGGGCATCCGGTACACCGTGCCACATACCTACCGCATCACAGCCCACCCCTACGGTCAGCGCTGTCCACGGCCTCCAGTAAGCTACAAACACCAGAAACTACTTGCAACTCCTGGACAGAGAGCTAGGGTGAATAAGAAGTCGAGCGGGGTCATATTTCAGGGCCCAATGTATGGTAGTAACTGAATCATGGATCACAAACACAGAACTCAGTTCCTGAGGACGGCTACAATGAGACAACCCACCATGTACTCCTACATGGCCTCTCACCGCTACCTTTACCAAATCGTGTTCACACACTTAGCTCACACACAGTAGGACATGTTCACACGCCTCTGATTCATCCCCGATGAATCAGACCTGACTCAACTCTAAGCAGTAGCAGGCATGACAAACAAACATGAATGAGTAGGCACAACAGGGCTCAAACAACTCCTACTCATGCTAGTGGGTTTCATCTATTTACTGTGGCAATGACAGGTCATGCAGAGGATGAAGGGGTTCAGCTACCGCAGCAAGTAACAGATGAATCGGTGTTGTCCTAATGCATTAAAAGAGAGCAGGAGCGAGAGAGTAGGATTGTATCGGAATGAACAAGGGGGTTTTGCTTGCCTGGCACTTCTGAAGATAACATTGAGTCTTCATCAGTGTCAACGATCACATCATCGGTATCACGTCTATCGAGAGGGGACAAATACCGGCAACACAGAAGGAAACACAATCAATGCAATGCACAATATGATGCATGATCATGACATAGCAAAATGAATGTGTTTTGGGCTAATGCAACTAGCAATGGATTAAATGAAGTTGGTTTGAATACAAGATTCAAATTCAAACTCCATATGTGATTATTCAAATGCCATTCACTTCATTTGCCCTAAACAGTAGTGATAAGTTGTTCTAACATGCATGAAAATGGTACAGATGGATTCCTTGAATTTTTCTGATAATTTTTCATATATAATTTATTTAATTTGGAGTTACGGTTAATTTTCTATGATTTATTGAAGTTTAGGGCATTTTCTGGAATTTCAGAATTAAATTAAATCCAGAAAATACTTATTGCGTCAGCCCCACGTCACAGTGACGTCAGCAGGGTCAACTGGGCGCCTCCAGGTCAAACCTGACCTGTGGGACCCATATGTCAGTGTCACAGGAGTTAATCCCGGTCAAACCCATCGCTGACTGGGGTTTGACCAGGGGTGGGGCCTACTGTCAGTGGGTCAGTGGCTTAACTAAAAGTAGTTATTAACTTAACCAAAGTTAGCAGGGGCCGGGCCCACCTGTCATGGACCTAGGGGAGGTCAAACCCCTGGTCAGCCGAGGCTAACACGCCGGCGGCTCATCGCCGGTGAAGCCCGAGACGGCGGAGGGGGTCGGAATTCCTCCTCCGGCGACCAAATGGCCGGCGGAGGGCAGCTACGCGTAGCTGGGAGTCGCCCACATCCATTTGTGCAAACGGCAGGGGCTGAGGTGGCTCGAGCTCACCGGAACGGGGTCCGCGGCGGCGACCGGAGTTCGGGCCAGCACGGGCACGGGGCTACGCTTAGCGAGCGAGCGAGCTGAGAGGCTGGGCGGGCTCCTGGGAGATCCACGAGCTCGAGGTCGTGCTCGGACGCGAGTTCGGTGACCTGCAACAACGGCGGCGACATCGCCGGCGGAGCCGAGCTCGCGGCTCCGGTGGAATCGAGGCTACAGGGCGCAATCGAAGGGGAAAAGAGGGAGGGGAGGCGTGGGAGCTCACAGCGGTGCCGTAGGGGTGGTTAGCCAGCTCGGGGACGCGACGATGGTGGTGAATTGACGATGAAGATCCTCGGCGGCCGGCGATGGAAACGGCGATGGTGGCGGCGTTGCAGCACGTCCGGGAGGTCCGTAGCTCAACGAGGAGGTGGAGGGGGTTGTGGCGGAGCTCGCAAGCACGGCGAGGGGTCGAGGGGGAGACGGTGGCTGCGGTGGTGCTCGTCGGTGGCGGCGGCTCCGCTCGGGTCCGAGAGGGAGAGAGAAACAGAGGAGGGGGAGAGCTCGGGAGGGAGTGAGGGGCGGTCGGGGAGGCGCGTGGCGTCGTCCGGGCGTCGCTGGGGAGGCC